>NW_027552179.1:0-41355 GCF_045843805.1 Urocitellus parryii
CTATATGGATACATGTAGTTGGAACCCTAAATCAAACACGGTTTGTGCTAGCTCTTTGAAGCTTGGCACAATAATGTAGTTCCAAGTTCTATCGGTATGGTTTGTGTGCTATTGAAGTAGCCCCAAGCAGAGACTGACGAGAATCCCTTTCATTGAAAGGGGTTGCCAAGCTTCCAAAAAACTACGAGTTTCCTGAAATCTCAGCAAACATTTTTTCACCCAATCTTGATGATACTTCCATTTAATGATCAGTACACCAATCCCACTTGGCTCACCAAATTTCGTTCTTCTAGGTTAAACCGTTCCTTTGCAGTAACCGTTTTCATGTTTAGGTTTCACTCTGTTTTCTCCTATATGGATACATGTAGTTGGAACTCTAAATCAAACACGGTTTGTGCTAGCTCTTTGAAACTTGGCAAAATAATGTAGTTCCAAGTACTATCGCTATGGTTTGTGTGCTATTGAAGTAGCCCCAAGCAGAGACTGACGAGAATCCCTTTCATTGAAAGGGGTTGCCAAGCTTGCAAAATACTACGAGTTTCCTGAAATCTCAGCAAACATTTTTTCACCCAATCTTGATGATACTTCCATTTAATGATCAGTACACCAATCCCACTTGGCTCACCAAATTTCGTTCTTCTAGTTTAAACCGTTCCTTTGCAGTAACCGTTTTCATGTTTAGGTTTCACTCTGTTTTCTCCTATATGGATACATGTAGTTGGAACTCTAAATCAAACACGGTTTGTGCTAGCTCTTTGAAACTTGGCACAATAATGTAGTTCCAAGTTCTATCGCTATGGTTTGTGTGCTATTGAAGTAGCCCAAGCAGAGACTGACGAGAATCCCTTTCATTGAAAGGGGTTGCCAAGCTTGCAAAATACTAGGAGTTTCCTGAAATCTCAGCAAACATTTTTTCACCCAATCTTGATGATACTTGCAGGTAGTGATCAGTACACGAATCTCACTTGGCTCACTAAATTTCGTTCTTCTAGGTTAAACCGATCCTTTGCAGTAACCGTTTTCATGTTTAGGTTTCACTCTGTTTTCTCCTATATGGATACATGTAGTTGGAACTCTAAATCAAACACGGTTTGTGCTAGCTCTTTGAAACTTGGCACAATAATGTAGTTCCAAGTTCGATCGCTATGGTTTGTGTGCTATTGAAGTAGCCCCAAGCAGAGACTGACGAGAATCACTTTCATTGAAAGGGGTTGCCAGGCTTCCAAAAAACTGCGAGTTTCCTGAAATCTCAGCAAACATTTTTTCACCCAATCTTGATGATACTTCCATTTAATGATCAGTACACCAATCCCACTTGGCTCGCCAAATTTCGTTCTTATAGGTTAAACCGTTCCTTTGCAGTAACCGTTTTCATGTTTAGGTTTGACTCTGTTTTCTCCTATATGGATACATGTAGTTGGAACTCTAAATCAAACACGGTTTGTGCTAGCTCTTTGAAACTTGGCACAATAATGTAGTTCCAAGTTCTATCGCTATGGTTTGTGTGCTATTGAAGTAGCCCCAAGCAGAGACTGACGAGAATCCCTTTCATTGAAAGGGGTTGCCAAGCTTGCAAAATACTACGAGTTTCCTGAAATCTCAGCAAACATTTTTTCACCCAATCTTGATGATACTTGCAGGTAGTGATCAGTACACCAATCCCACTTGGCTCGCCAAATTTCGTTCTTCTAGGTTAAACCGTTCCTTTGCAGTAACCGTTTTCATGTTTAGGTTTCACTCTGTTTTCTCCTATATGGATACATGTAGTTGGAACTCTAAATCAAACACGGTTTGTGCTAGCTCTTTGAAACTTGGCACAATAATGTAGTTCCAAGTTCGATCGCTATGGTTTGTGTGCTATTGAAGTAGCCCCAAGCAGAGACTGACGAGAATCACTTTCATTGAAAGGGGTTGCCAGGCTTCCAAAAAACTGCGAGTTTCCTGAAATCTCAGCAAACATTTTTTCACCCAATCTTGATGATACTTGCAGGTAGTGATCAGTACACGAATCTCACTTGGCTCACCAAATTTCGTTCTTCTAGGTTAAACCGTTCCTTTGCAGTAACCGTTTTCATATTTAGGTTTCACTCTGTTTTCTCCTATATGGATACATGTAGTTGGAACTCTAAATCAAACACGGTTTGTGCTAGCTCTTTGAAACTTGGCACAGTAATGTAGTTCCAAGTTCTATCGCTATGGTTTGTGTGCTATTGAAGTAGCCCCAAGCAGAGACTGACGAGAATCCCTTTCATTGAAAGGGGTTGCCAAGCTTGCAAAATACTACGAGTTTCCTGAAATCTCAGCAAACATTTTTTCACCCAATCTTGATGATACTTCCATTTAATGATCAGGACACCAATCCCACTTGGCTCACCAAATTTCGTTCTTCTAGGTTAAACCGTTCCTTTGCAGTAACCGTTTTCATGTTTAGGTTTCACTCTGTTTTCTCCTATATGGATAAATGTAGTTGGAACTCTAAATCAAACACGGTTTGTGCTAGCTCTTTGAAACTTGGCAAAATAATGTAGTTCCAAGTACTATCGCTATGGTTTCTGTGCTATTGAAGTAGCCCAAGCAGAGACTGACGAGAATCCCTTTCATTGAAAGGGGTTGCCAAGCTTCCAAAAAACTAAGAGTTTCCTGAAATCTCAGCAAACATTTTTTCACCCAATCTTGATGATACTTCCATTTAATGATCAGTACACCAATCCCACTTGGCTCACCAAATTTCGTTCTTCTAGGTTAAACCGTTCCTTTGCAGTAACCGTTTTCATGTTTAGGTTTCACTCTGTTTTCTCCTATATGGATACATGTAGTTGGAACTCTAAATCAAACACGGTTTGTGCTAGCTCTTTGAAACTTGGCACAATAATGTAGTTCCAAGTTCTATCGCTATGGTTTGTGTGCTATTGAAGTAGCCCCAAGCAGAGACTGACGAGAATCCCTTTCATTGAAAGGGGTTGCCAAGCTTGCAAAATACTAGGAGTTTCCTGAAATCTCAGCAAACATTTTTTCACCCAATCTTGATGATACTTGCAGGTAGTGATCAGTACACGAATCTCACTTGGCTCACTAAATTTCGTTCTTCTAGGTTAAACCGTTCCTTTGCAGTAACCGTTTTCATGTTTAGGTTTCACTCTGTTTTCTCCTATATGGATACATGTATTTGGAACTCTAAATCAAACACGGTTTGTGCTAGCTCTTTGAAACTTGGCACAATAATGTAGTTCCAAGTTCTATCGCTATGGTTTGTGTGCTATTGAAGTAGCCCCAAGCAGAGACTGACGAGAATCCCTTTCATTGAAAGGGGTTGCCAAGCTTCCAAAAAACTGCGAGTTTCCTGAAATCTCAGCAAACATTTTTTCACCCAATCTTGATGATACTTGCAGGTAGTGATCAGTACACGAATCTCACTTGGCTCACCAAATTTCGTTCTTCTACGTTAAACCATTCCTTTACAGTAACCGTTTTCATGTTTAGGTTTCACTCTGTTTTCTCCTATATGGATACATGTAGTTGGAACCCTAAATCAAACACGGTTTGTGCTAGCTCTTTGAAGCTTGGCACAATAATATAGTTCCAAGTTCTATCGCTATGGTTTGTGTGCTATTGAAGTAGCCCCAAGCAGAGACTGACGAGAATCCCTTTCATTGAAAGGGGTTGAAAGCTTCCAAAAAACTGCGAGTTTCCTGAAATCTCAGCAAACATTTTTTCACCCAGTCTTGATGATACTTCCATTTAATGATCAGGACACCAATCCCACTTGTCTCACCAAATTTCGTTCTTCTAGGTTAAACCGATCCTTTGCAGTAACCGTTTTCATGTTTAGGTTTCACTCTGTTTTCTCCTATATGGATACATGTAGTTGGAACTCTAAATCAAACACGGTTTGTGCTAGCTCTTTGAAACTTGGCACAATAATGTAGTTCCAAGTTCGATCGCTATGGTTTGTGTGCTATTGAAGTAGCCCCAAGCAGAGACTGACGAGAATCACTTTCATTGAAAGGGGTTGCCAGGCTTCCAAAAAACTGCGAGTTTCCTGAAATCTCAGCAAACATTTTTTCACCCAATCTTGATGATACTTCCATTTAATGATCAGTACACCAATCCCACTTGGCTCGCCAAATTTCGTTCTTATAGGTTAAACCGTTCCTTTGCAGTAACCGTTTTCATGTTTAGGTTTGACTCTGTTTTCTCCTATATGGATACATGTAGTTGGAACTCTAAATCAAACACGGTTTGTGCTAGCTCTTTGAAACTTGGCACAATAATGTAGTTCCAAGTTCTATCGCTATGGTTTGTGTGCTATTGAAGTAGCCCCAAGCAGAGACTGACGAGAATCCCTTTCATTGAAAGGGGTTGCCAAGCTTGCAAAATACTAGGAGTTTCCTGAAATCTCAGCAAACATTTTTTCACCCAATCTTGATGATACTTGCAGGTAGTGATCAGTACACCAATCCCACTAGGCTCGCCAAATTTCGTTCTTCTAGGTTAAACCGTTCCTTTGCAGTAACCGTTTTCATGTTTAGGTTTCACTCTGTTTTCTCCTATATGGATACATGTAGTTGGAACTCTAAATCAAACACGGTTTGTGCTAGCTCTTTGAAACTTGGCACAATAATGTAGTTCCAAGTTCGATCGCAATGGTTTGTGTGCTATTGAAGTAGCCCCAAGCAGAGACTGACGAGAATCACTTTCATTGAAAGGGGTTGCCAGGCTTCCAAAAAACTGCGAGTTTCCTGAAATCTCAGCAAACATTTTTTCACCCAATCTTGATGATACTTGCAGGTAGTGATCAGTACACGAATCTCACTTGGCTCACCAAATTTCGTTCTTCTAGGTTAAACCGTTCCTTTGCAGTAACCGTTTTCATGTTTAGGTTTCACTCTGTTTTCTCCTATATGGATACATGTAGTTGGAACTCTAAATCAAACACGGTTTGTGCTAGCTCTTTGAAACTTGGCACAGTAATGTAGTTCCAAGTTCTATCGCTATGGTTTGTGTGCTATTGAAGTAGCCCCAAGCAGAGACTGACGAGAATCCTTTTCATTGAAAGGGGTTGCCAAGCTTCCAAAAAACTACGAGTTTCCTGAAATCTCAGCAAACATTTTTTCACCCAATCTTGATGATACTTCCATTTAATGATCAGGACACCAATCCCATTTGGCTCACCAAATTTCGTTCTTCTAGGTTAAACCGTTCCTTTGCAGTAACCGTTTTCATGTTTAGGTTTCACTCTGTTTTCTCCTATATGGATAAATGTAGTTGGAACTCTAAATCAAACACGGTTTGTGCTAGCTCTTTGAAACTTGGCAAAATAATGTAGTTCCAAGTACTATCGCTATGGTTTCTGTGCTATTGAAGTAGCCCCAAGCAGAGACTGACGAGAATCCCTTTCATTGAAAGGGGTTGCCAAGCTTGCAAAATACTAGGAGTTTCCTGAAATCTCAGCAAACATTTTTTCACCCAATCTTGATGATACTTGCAGGTAGTGATCAGTACACGAATCTCACTTGGCTCACTAAATTTCGTTCTTCTAGGTTAAACCGATCCTTTGCAGTAACCGTTTTCATGTTTAGGTTTCACTCTGTTTTCTCCTATATGGATACATGTAGTTGGAACTCTAAATCAAACACGGTTTGTGCTAGCTCTTTGAAACTTGGCACAATAATGTAGTTCCAAGTTCGATCGCTATGGTTTGTGTGCTATTGAAGTAGCCCCAAGCAGAGACTGACGAGAATCACTTTCATTGAAAGGGGTTGCCAGGCTTCCAAAAAACTGCGAGTTTCCTGAAATCTCAGCAAACATTTTTTCACCCAATCTTGATGATACTTCCATTTAATGATCAGTACACCAATCCCACTTGGCTCGCCAAATTTCGTTCTTATAGGTTAAACCGTTCCTTTGCAGTAACCGTTTTCATGTTTAGGTTTGACTCTGTTTTCTCCTATATGGATACATGTAGTTGGAACTCTAAATCAAACACGGTTTGTGCTAGCTCTTTGAAACTTGGCACAATAATGTAGTTCCAAGTTCTATCGCTATGGTTTGTGTGCTATTGAAGTAGCCCCAAGCAGAGACTGACGAGAATCCCTTTCATTGAAAGGGGTTGCCAAGCTTGCAAAATACTAGGAGTTTCCTGAAATCTCAGCAAACATTTTTTCACCCAATCTTGATGATACTTGCAGGTAGTGATCAGTACACCAATCCCACTAGGCTCGCCAAATTTCGTTCTTCTAGGTTAAACCGTTCCTTTGCAGTAACCGTTTTCATGTTTAGGTTTCACTCTGTTTTCTCCTATATGGATACATGTAGTTGGAACTCTAAATCAAACACGGTTTGTGCTAGCTCTTTGAAACTTGGCACAATAATGTAGTTCCAAGTTCGATCGCTATGGTTTGTGTGCTATTGAAGTAGCCCCAAGCAGAGACTGACGAGAATCACTTTCATTGAAAGGGGTTGCCAGGCTTCCAAAAAACTGCGAGTTTCCTGAAATCTCAGCAAACATTTTTTCACCCAATCTTGATGATACTTGCAGGTAGTGATCAGTACACGAATCTCACTTGGCTCACCAAATTTCGTTCTTCTAGGTTAAACCGTTCCTTTGCAGTAACCGTTTTCATGTTTAGGTTTCACTCTGTTTTCTCCTATATGGATACATGTAGTTGGAACTCTAAATCAAACACGGTTTGTGCTAGCTCTTTGAAACTTGGCACAGTAATGTAGTTCCAAGTTCTATCGCTATGGTTTGTGTGCTATTGAAGTAGCCCCAAGCAGAGACTGACGAGAATCCCTTTCATTGAAAGGGGTTGCCAAGCTTCCAAAAAACTACGAGTTTCCTGAAATCTCAGCAAACATTTTTTCACCCAATCTTGATGATACTTCCATTTAATGATCAGGACACCAATCCCATTTGGCTCACCAAATTTCGTTCTTCTAGGTTAAACCGTTCCTTTGCACTAACCGTTTTCATGTTTAGGTTTCACTCTGTTTTCTCCTATATGGATAAATGTAGTTGGAACTCTAAATCAAACACGGTTTGTGCTAGCTCTTTGAAACTTGGCAAAATAATGTAGTTCCAAGTACTATCGCTATGGTTTCTGTGCTATTGAAGTAGCCCCAAGCAGAGACTGACGAGAATCCCTTTCATTGAAAGGGGTTGCCAAGCTTCCAAAAAACTAAGAGTTTCCTGAAATCTCAGCAAACATTTTTTCACCCAATCTTGATGATACTTCCATTTAATGATCAGTACACCAATCCCACTTGGCTCACCAAATTTCGTTCTTCTAGGTTAAACCGTTCCTTTGCAGTAACCGTTTTCATGTTTAGGTTTCACTCTGTTTTCTCCTATATGGATACATGTAGTTGGAACTCTAAATCAAACACGGTTTGTGCTAGCTCTTTGAAACTATCACAATAATGTAGTTCCAAGTTCTATCGCTATGGTTTGTGTGCTATTGAAGTAGCCCCAAGCAGAGACTGACGAGAATCACTTTCATTGAAAGGGGTTGCCAGCTTGCAAAATACTACGAGTTTCCTGAAATCTCAGCAAACATTTTTTCACCCAATCTTGATGATACTTGCAGGTAGTGATCAGTACACGAATCTCACTTGGCTCACTAAATTTCGATCTTCTAGGTTAAACCGTTCCTTTGCAGTAACCGTTTTCATGTTTAGGTTTCACTCTGTTTTCTCCTATATGGATACATGTAGTTGGAACTCTAAATCAAACACGGTTTGTGCTAGCTCTTTGAAACTTGGCACAATAATGTAGTTCCAAGTTCTATCGCTATGGTTTGTGTGCTATTGAAGTAGCCCCAAGCAGAGACTGACGAGAATCCCTTTCATTGAAAGGGGTTGCCAAGCTTCCAAAAAACTGCGAGTTTCCTGAAATCTCAGCAAACATTTTTTCACCCAATCTTGATGATACTTGCAGGTAGTGATCAGTACACGAATCTCACTTGGCTCACCAAATTTCGTTCTTCTACGTTAAACCATTCCTTTACAGTAACCGTTTTCATGTTTAGGTTTCACTCTGTTTTCTCCTATATGGATACATGTAGTTGGAACCCTAAATTAAACACGGTTTGTGCTAGCTCTTTGAAGCTTGGCACAATAATGTAGTTCCAAGTTCTATCGCTATGGTTTGTGTGCTATTGAAGTAGCCCCAAGCAGAGACTGACGAGAATCCCTTTCATTGAAAGGGGTTGCCAAGCTTCCAAAAAACTACGAGTTTCCTGAAATCTCAGCAAACATTTTTTCACCCAATCAAGATGATACTTCCATTTAATGATCAGTACACAAATCCCACTTGGCTCACCAAATTTCGTTCTTCTAGGTTAAACCGTTCCTTTGCAGTAACCGTTTTCATGTTTAGGTTTCACTCTGTTTTCTCCTATATGGATACATGTAGTTGGAACTCTAAATCAAACACGGTTTGTGCTAGCTCTTTGAAACTTGGCAAAATAATGTAGTTCCAAGTACTATCGCTATGGTTTGTGTGCTATTGAAGTAGCCCCAAGCAGAGACTGACGAGAATCCCTTTCATTGAAAGGGGTTGCCAAGCTTCCAAAAAACTACGAGTTTCCTGAAATCTCAGCAAACATTTTTTCACCCAATCTTGATGATACTTCCATTTAATGATCAGTACACCAATCCCACTTGGCTCACCAAATTTCGTTCTTCTAGTTTAAACCGTTCCTTTGCAGTAACCGTTTTCATGTTTAGGTTTCACTCTGTTTTCTCCTATATGGATACATGTAGTTGGAACTCTAAATCAAACACGGTTTGTGCTAGCTCTTTGAAACTTGGCACAATAATGTAGTTCCAAGTTCTATCGCTATGGTTTGTGTGCTATTGAAGTAGCCCCAAGCAGAGACTGACGAGAATCCCTTTCATTGAAAGGGGTTGCCAAGCTTGCAAAATACTAGGAGTTTCCTGATATCTCAGCAAACATTTTTTCACCCAATCTTGATGATACTTGCAGGTAGTAATCAGTACACGAATCTCACTTGGCTCACTAAATTTCATTCTTCTAGGTTAAACCGTTCCTTTGCAGTAACCGTTTTCATGTTAAGGTCACTCTGTTTTCTCCTATATGGATACATGTAGTTGGAACTCTAAATCAAACACGGTTTGTGCTAGTTCTTTGAAACTTGGCACAATAAAGTAGTTCCAAGTTCTATCGCTATGGTTTGTGTGCTATTGAAGTAGCCCCAAGCAGAGACGGACGAGAATCCCTTTCATTGAAAGGGGTTGCCAAGCTTGCAAAATACTAGGACTTTCCTGAAATCTCAGCAAACATTTTTTCACCCAGTCTTGATGATACTTCCATTTAATGATCAGTACACCAATCCCACTTGGCTCACCAAATTTCGTTCTTCTAGGTTAAACCGTTCCTTTGCAGTAACCGTTTTCATGTTTAGGTTTCACTCTGTTTTCTCCTATATGGATACATGTAGTTGGAACTCTAAATCAAACACGGTTTGTGCTAGCTCTTTGAAACTTGGCACAATAATGTAGTTCCAAGTTCTATCGCTATGGTTTGTGTGCTATTGAAGTAGCCCCAAGCAGAGACGGACGAGAATCCCTTTCACTGAAAGGGGTTGCCAAGCTTGCAAAATACTAGGAGTTTCCTGAAATCTCAGCAAACATTTTTTCACCCAATCTTGATGATACTTCCATTTAATGATCAGGACACCAATCCCACTTGGCTCACCAAATTTCGTTCTTCTAGGTTAAACCGTTGTTTTGCAGTAACCGTTTTCATATTTAGGTTTCACTCTGTTTTCTCCTATATGGATACATGTAGTTGGAACTCTAAATCAAACACGGTTTGTGCTAGCTCTTTGAAACTTGGCACAATAATGTAGTTCCATGTTCTATCGCTATGGTTTGTGTGCTATTGAAGTAGCCCCAAGCAGAGACTGACGAGAATCACTTTCATTGAAAGGGGTTGCCAGGCTTCCAAAAAACTGCGAGTTTCCTGAAATCTCAGCAAACATTTTTTCACCCAGTCTTGATGATACTTCCATTTAATGATCAGGACACCAATCCCACTTGGCTCACCAAATTTCGTTCTTCTAGGTTAAACCGTTCCTTTGCAGTAACCGTTTTCATGTTTAGGTTTCACTCTGTTTTCTCCTATATGGATACATGTAGTTGGAACTCTAAATCAAACACGGTTTGTGCTAGCTCTTTGAAACTTGGCACAATAATGTAGTTCCAAGTTCTATCGCTATGGTTTGTGTGCTATTGAAGTAGCCCCAAGCAGAGACTGACGAGAATCCCTTTCATTGAAAGGGGTTGCCAAGCTTCCAAAAAACTACGAGTTTCCTGAAATCTCAGCAAACATTTTTTCACCCAATCTTGATGATACTTCCATTTAATGATCAGTACACCAATCCCACTTGGCTCACCAAATTTCGTTCTTCTAGGTTAAACCGTTCCTTTGCAGTAACCGTTTTCATGTTTAGGTTTCACTCTGTTTTCTCCTATATGGATACATGTAGTTGGAACTCTAAATCAAACACGGTTTGTGCTAGCTCTTTGAAACTTGGCACAATAATGTAGTTCCAAGTTCTATCGCTATGGTTTGTGTGCTATTGAAGTAGCCCCAAGCAGAGACTGACGAGAATCCCTTTCATTGAAAGGGGTTGCCAAGCTTGCAAAATACTACGAGTTTCCTGAAATCTCAGCAAACATTTTTTCACCCAATCTTGATGATACTTGCAGGTAGTGATCAGTACACGAATCTCACTTGGCTCACTAAATTTCGTTCTTCTAGGTTAAACCGTTCCTTTGCAGTAACCGTTTTCATGTTTAGGTTTCACTCTGTTTTCTCCTATATGGATACATGTATTTGGAACTCTAAATCAAACACGGTTTGTGCTAGCTCTTTGAAACTTGGCACAATAATGTAGTTCCAAGTTCTATCGCTATGGTTTGTGTGCTATTGAAGTAGCCCCAAGCAGAGACTGACGAGAATCCCTTTCATTGAAAGGGGTTGCCAAGCTTCCAAAAAACTGCGAGTTTCCTGAAATCTCAGCAAACATTTTTTCACCCAATCTTGATGATACTTCCATTTAATGATCAGTACACCAATCCCACTTGGCTCACCAAATTTCGTTCTTCTACGTTAAACCGTTCCTTTGCAGTAACCGTTTTCATGTTTAGGTTTCACTCTGTTTTCTCCTATATGGATACATGTAGTTGGAACTCTAAATCAAACACGGTTTGTGCTAGCTCTTTGAAACTTGGCACAATAATGTAGTTCCAAGTTCTATCGCTATGGTTTGTGTGCTATTGAAGTAGCCCCAAGCAGAGACTGACGAGAATCCCTTTCATTGAAAGGGGTTGAAAGCTTCCAAAAAACTGCGAGTTTCCTGAAATCTCAGCAAACATTTTTTCACCCAGTCTTGATGATACTTCCATTTAATGATCAGGACACCAATCCCACTTGGCTCACCAAATTTCGTTCTTCTAGGTTAAACCGTTCCTTTGCAGTAACCGTTTTCATGTTTAGGTTTCACTCTGTTTTCTCCTATATGGATACATGTAGTTGGAACTCTAAATCAAACACGGTTTGTGCTAGCTCTTTGAAACTTGGCACAATAATGTAGTTCCAAGTTCTATCGCTATGGTTTGTGTGCTATTGAAGTAGCCCCAAGCAGAGACTGACGAGAATCCCTTTCATTGAAAGGGGTTGCCAGGCTTGCAAAATACTACGAGTTTCCTGAAATCTCAGCAAACATTTTTTCACCCAATCTTGATGATACTTCCATTTAATGATCAGTACACCAATCCCACTTGGCTCACCAAATTTCGTTCTTCTAGGTTAAACCGTTCCTTTGCAGTAACCGTTTTCATGTTTAGGTTTCACTCTGTTTTCTCCTATATGGATACATGTAGTTGGAACTCTAAATCAAACACGGTTTGTGCTAGCTCTTTGAAACTTGGCACAATAATGTAGTTCCAAGTTCTATCGCTATGGTTTGTGTGCTATTGAAGTAGCCCCAAGCAGAGACTGACGAGAATCCCTTTCATTGAAAGGGGTTGCCAGGCTTCCAAAAAACTGCGAGTTTCCTGAAATCTCAGCAAACATTTTTTCACCCAGTCTTGATGATACTTCCATTTAATGATCAGGACACCAATCCCACTTGGCTCGCCAAATTTCGTTCTTCTAGGTTAAACCGTTCCTTTGCAGTAACCGTTTTCATGTTTAGGTTTCACTCTGTTTTCTCCTATATGGATACATGTAGTTGGAACTCTAAATCAAACACGGTTTGTGCTAGCTCTTTGAAACTTGGCACAATAATGTAGTTCCAAGTTCTATCGCTATGGTTTGTGTGCTATTGAAGTAGCCCCAAGCAGAGACTGACGAGAATCCCTTTCATTGAAAGGGGTTGCCAGGCTTCCAAAAAACTGCGAGTTTCCTGAAATCTCAGCAAACATTTTTTCACCCAATCTTGATGATACTTGCAGGTAGTGATCAGTACACGAATCTCACTTGGCTCACCAAATTTCGTTCTTCTAGGTTAAACCGTTCCTTTGCAGTAACCGTTTTCATGTTTAGGTTTCACTCTGTTTTCTCCTATATGGATACATGTAGTTGGAACTCTAAATCAAACACGGTTTGTGCTAGCTCTTTGAAACTTGGCACAATAATGTAGTTCCAAGTTCTATCGCTATGGTTTGTGTGCTATTGAAGTAGCCCCAAGCAGAGACTGACGAGAATCCCTTTCATTGAAAGGGGTTGCCAAGCTTCCAAAAAACTACGAGTTTCCTGAAATCTCAGCAAACATTTTTTCACCCAATCTTGATGATACTTCCATTTAATGATCAGTACACCAATCCCACTTGGCTCACCAAATTTCGTTCTTCTAGGTTAAACCGTTCCTTTGCAGTAACCGTTTTCATGTTTAGGTTTCACTCTGTTTTCTCCTATATGGATACATGTAGTTGGAACTCTAAATCAAACACGGTTTGTGCTAGCTCTTTGAAACTTGGCACAATAATGTAGTTCCAAGTTCTATCGCTATGGTTTGTGTGCTATTGAAGTAGCCCCAAGCAGAGACTGACGAGAATCCCTTTCATTGAAAGGGGTTGCCAAGCTTGCAAAATACTAGAGTTTCCTGAAATCTCAGCAAACATTTTTTCACCCAATCTTGATGATACTTGCAGGTAGTGATCAGTACACGAATCTCACTTGGCTCACTAAATTTCGTTCTTCTAGGTTAAACCGTTCCTTTGCAGTAACCGTTTTCATGTTTAGGTTTCACTCTGTTTTCTCCTATATGGATACATGTAGTTGGAACTCTAAATCAAACACGGTTTGTGCTAGCTCTTTGAAACTTGGCACAATAATGTAGTTCCAAGTTCGATCGCTATGGTTTGTGTGCTATTGAAGTAGCCCCAAGCAGAGACTGACGAGAATCACTTTCATTGAAAGGGGTTGCCAGGCTTCCAAAAAACTGCGAGTTTCCTGAAATCTCAGCAAACATTTTTTCACCCAATCTTGATGATACTTCCATTTAATGATCAGTACACCAATCCCACTTGGCTCGCCAAATTTCGTTCTTCTAGGTTAAACCGTTCCTTTGCAGTAACCGTTTTCATGTTTAGGTTTCACTCTGTTTTCTCCTATATGGATACATGTAGTTGGAACTCTAAATCAAACACGGTTTGTGCTAGCTCTTTGAAACTTGGCACAATAATGTAGTTCCAAGTTCTATCGCTATGGTTTGTGTGCTATTGAAGTAGCCCCAAGCAGAGACTGACGAGAATCCCTTTCATTGAAAGGGGTTGTCAAGCTTCCAAAAAACTGCGAGTTTCCTGAAATCTCAGCAACCATTTTTTCACCCAGTCTTGATGATACTTCCATTTAATGATCAGTACACCAATCCCACTTGGCTCACCAAATTTCGTTCTTCTAGTTTAAACCATTCCTTTGCAGTAACCGTTTTCATGTTTAGGTTTCACTCTGTTTTCTCCTATATGGATACATGTAGTTGGAACTCTAAATCAAACACGGTTTGTGCTAGCTCTTTGAAACTTGGCACAATAATGTAGTTCCAAGTTCTATCGCTATGGTTTGTGTGCTATTGAAGTAGCCCCAAGCAGAGACTGACGAGAATCCCTTTCATTGAAAGGGGTTGCCAAGCTTCCAAAAAACTGCGAGTTTCCTGAAATCTCAGCAAACATTTTTTCACCCAATCCTGATGATACTTGCAGGTAGTGATCAGTACACGAATCTCACTTGGCTCACTAATTTTCGTTCTTCTAGGTTAAACCGTTCCTTTGCAGTAACCGTTTTCATGTTTAGGTTTCACTCTGTTTTCTCCTATATGGATACATGTAGTTGGAACTCTAAATCAAACACGGTTTGTGCTAGCTCTTTGAAACTTGGCACAATAATGTCGTTCCAAGTTCTATCGCTATGGTTTGTGTGCTATTGAAGTAGCCCCAAGCAGAGAGTGACGAGAATCCCTTTCATTGAAAGGGGTTGCCAGCTTCCAAAAAACTGCGAGTTGCCTGAAATCTCAGCAAACATTTTTTCACCCAGTCTTGATGATACTTCCATTTAATGATCAGGACACCAATCCCACTTGCCTCACCAAATTTCGTTCTTCTAGGTTAAACCGTTCCTTTGCAGTAACCGTTTTCATGTTTAGGTTTCACTCTGTTTTCTCCTATATGGATACATGTAGTTGGAACTCTAAATCAAACACGGTTCCTGCTAGCTCTTTGAAACTTGGCACAATAATGTAGTTCCAAGTTCTATCGCTATGGTTTGTGTGCTATTGAAGTAGCCCCAAGCAGAGACTGACGAGAATCCCTTTCATTGAAAGGGGTTGTCAAGCTTCCAAAAAACTGCGAGTTTCCTGAAATCACAGCAAACATTTTTTCACCCAATCTTGATGATACTTGCAGGTAGTGATCAGTACACGAATCTCACTTGGCTCACCAAATTTCGTTCTTCTACGTTAAACCATTTCTTTACAGTAACCGTTTTCATGTTTAGGTTTCACTCTGTTTTCTCCTATATGGATACATGTATTTGGAACCCTAAATCAAACACGGTTTGTGCTAGCTCTTTGAAGCTTGGCACAATAATGTAGTTCCAAGTTCTATCGCTATGGTTTGTGTGCTATTGAAGTAGCCCCAAGCAGAGACTGACGAGAATCCCTTTCATTGAAAGGGGTTGCCAAGCTTCCAAAAAACTACGAGTTTCCTGAAATCTCAGCAACCATTTTTTCACCCAGTCTTGATGATACTTCCATTTAATGATCAGGACACCAATCCCCCTTGTCTCACCAAATTTCGTTCTTCTAGGTTAAACCGTTCCTTTGCAGTAACCGTTTTCATGTTTAGGTTTCACTCTGTTTTCTCCTATATGGATACATGTAGTTGGAACCCTAAATCAAACACGGTTTGTGCTAGCTCTTTGAAACTTGGCACAATAATGTAGTTCCATGTTCTATCGCTATGGTTTGTGTGCTATTGAAGTAGCCCCAAGCAGAGACTGACGAGAATCCCTTTCATTGAAAGGGGTTGCCAAGCTTGCAAAATACTACGAGTTTCCTGAAATCTCAGCAAACATTTTTTCACCCAATCTTGATGATACTTCCATTTAATGATCAGTACACCAATCCCACTTGGCTCACCAAATTTCGTTCTTCTAGGTTAAACCGTTCCTTTGCAGTAACCGTTTTCATGTTTAGGTTTCACTCTGTTTTCTCCTATATGGATACATGTAGTTGGAACTCTAAATCAAACACGGTTTGTGCTAGCTCTTTGAAACTTGGCACAATAATGTAGTTCCAAGTTCTATCGCTATGGTTTGTGTGCTATTGAAGTAGCCCCAAGCAGAGACTGACGAGAATCCCTTTCATTGAAAGGGGTTGCCAAGCTTCCAAAAAACTGCGAGTTGCCTGAAATCTCAGCAAACATTTTTTCACCTAGTCTTGATGATACTTCCATTTAATGATCAGGACACCAATCCCACTTGGCTCACCAAATTTCGTTCTTCTAGGTTAAACCGTTCCTTTGCAGTAACCGTTTTCATGTTTAGGTTTCACTCTGTTTTCTCCTATATGGATACATGTAGTTGGAACTCTAAATCAAACACGGTTTGTGCTAGCTCTTTGAAACTTGGCACAATAATGTAGTTCCAAGTTCTATCGCTATGGTTTGTGTGCTATTGAAGTAGCCCCAAGCAGAGACTGACGAGAATCCCTTTCATTGAAAGGGGTTGCCAAGCTTCCAAAAAACTGCGAGTTTCCTGAAATCTCAGCAAACATTTTTTCACCCAATCCTGATGATACTTGCAGGTAGTGATCAGTACACGAATCTCACTTGGCTCACCAAATTTCGTTCTTCTAGGTTAAACCGTTCCTTTGCAGTAACCGTTTTCATGTTTAGGTTTCACTCTGTTTTCTCCTATATGGATACATGTATTTGGAACCCTAAATCAAGCACGGTTTGTGCTAGCTCTTTGAAGCTTGGCACAATAATGTAGTTCCAAGTTCTATCGCTATGGTTTGTGTGCTATTGAAGTAGCCCCAAGCAGAGACTGACGAGAATCCCTTTCATTGAAAGGGGTTGCCAAGCTTCCAAAAAACTACGAGTTTCCTGAAATCTCAGCAACCATTTTTTCACCCAGTCTTGATGATACTTCCATTTAATGATCAGGACACCAATCCCCCTTGTCTCACCAAATTTCGTTCTTCTAGGTTAAACCGTTCCTTTGCAGTAACCGTTTTCATGTTTAGGTTTCACTCTGTTTTCTCCTATATGGATACATGTAGTTGGAACCCTAAATCAAACACGGTTTGTGCTAGCTCTTTGAAACTTGGCACAATAATGTAGTTCCATGTTCTATCGCTATGGTTTGTGTGCTATTGAAGTAGCCCCAAGCAGAGACTGACGAGAATCCCTTTCATTGAAAGGGGTTGCCAAGCTTGCAAAATACTACGAGTTTCCTGAAATCTCAGCAAACATTTTTTCACCCAATCTTGATGATACTTCCATTTAATGATCAGTACACCAATCCCACTTGGCTCACCAAATTTCGTTCTTCTAGGTTAAACCGTTCCTTTGCAGTAACCGTTTTCATGTTTAGGTTTCACTCTGTTTTCTCCTATATGGATACATGTAGTTGGAACTCTAAATCAAACACGGTTTGTGCTAGCTCTTTGAAACTTGGCACAATAATGTAGTTCCAAGTTCTATCGCTATGGTTTGTGTGCTATTGAAGTAGCCCCAAGCAGAGACTGACGAGAATCCCTTTCATTGAAAGGGGTTGCCAAGCTTCCAAAAAACTGCGAGTTGCCTGAAATCTCAGCAAACATTTTTTCACCCAGTCTTGATGATACTTCCATTTAATGATCAGGACACCAATCCCACTTGGCTCACCAAATTTCGTTCTTCTAGGTTAAACCGTTCCTTTGCAGTAACCGTTTTCATGTTTAGGTTTCACTCTGTTTTCTCCTATATGGATACATGTAGTTGGAACTCTAAATCAAACACGGTTTGTGCTAGCTCTTTGAAACTTGGCACAATAATGTAGTTCCAAGTTCTATCGCTATGGTTTGTGTGCTATTGAAGTAGCCCCAAGCAGAGACTGACGAGAATCCCTTTCATTGAAAGGGGTTGTCAAGCTTCCAAAAAACTGCGAGTTTCCTGAAATCTCAGCAAACATTTTTTCACCCAATCTTGATGATACTTGCAGGTAGTGATCAGTACACGAATCTCACTTGGCTCACCAAATTTCGTTCTTCTAGGTTAAACCATTCCTTTACAGTAACCGTTTTCATGTTTAGGTTTCACTCTGTTTTCTCCTATATGGATACATGTAGTTGGAACCCTAAATCAAACACGGTTTGTGCTAGCTCTTTGAAACTTGGCACAATAATGTAGTTCCAAGTTCTATCGCTATGGTTTGTGTGCTATTGAAGTAGCCCCAAGCAGAGACTGACGAGAATCCCTTTCATTGAAAGGGGTTGCCAAGCTTCCAAGAAACTACGAGTTTCCTGAAATCTCAGCAAACATTTTTTCACCCAGTCTTGATGATACTTCCATTTAATGATCAGTACACCAATCCCACTTGGCTCACCAAATTTCGTTCTTCTAGGTTAAACCGTTCCTTTGCAGTAACCGTTTTCATGTTTAGGTTTCACTCTGTTTTCTCCTAGATGGATACATGTAGTTGGAACTCTAAATCAAACACGGTTTGTGCTAGCTCTTTGAAACTTGGCACAATAATGTAGTTCCAAGTTCTATCGCTATGGTTTGTGTGCTATTGAAGTAGCCCCAAGCAGAGACTGACGAGAATCCCTTTCATTGAAAGGGGTTGCGAAGCTTGCAAAATACTACGAGTTTCCAGAAATCTCAGCAAACATTTTTTCACACAATCCTAATGATACTTGCAGGTAGTGATCAGTACACGAATCTCACTTGGCTCACTAAATTTCGTTCTTCTAGGTTAAACCGTTCCTTTGCAGTAACCGTTTTCATGTTTAGGTTTCACTCTGTTTTCTCCTATATGGATACATGTAGTTGGAACTCTAAATCAAACACGGTTTGTGCTAGCTCTTTGAAACTTGGCACAATAATGTAGTTCCAAGTTCTATCGCTATGGTTTGTGTGCTATTGAAGTAGCCCCAAGCAGAGACTGACGAGTATCCCTTTCATTGAAAGGGGTTGCCAAGCTTGCAAAATACTAGGAGTTTCCTGAAATCTCAGCAAACATTTTTTCACCCAATCTTGATGATACTTCCATTTAATGATCAGTACACCAATCCCACTTGGCTCACCAAATTTCTTTCTTCTAGGTTAAATCGTTCCTTTGCAGTAACCGTTTTCATGTTTAGGTTTCACTCTGTTTTCTCCTATATGGATACATGTAGTTGGAACTCTAAATCAAACACGGTTTGTGCTAGCTCTTTGAAACTTGGCACAATAATGTAGTTCCAAGTTCTATCGCTATGGTTTGTGTGGTATTGAAGTAGCCCCAAGCAGAGACTGACGAGAATCCCTTTCATTGAAAGGGGTTGCCAGGCTTCCAAAAAACTGCGAGTTGCCTGAAATCTCAGCAAACATTTTTCACCCAGTCTTGATGATACTTCCATTTAATGATCAGGACACCAATCCCACTTGGCTCACCAAATTTCGTTCTTCTAGGTTAAACCGTTCCTTTGCAGTAACCGTTTTCATGTTTAGGTTTCACTCTGTTTTCTCCTATATGGATACATGTAGTTGGAACTCTAAATCAAACACGGTTTGTGCTAGCTCTTTGAAACTTGGCACAATAATGTAGTTCCAAGTTCTATCGCTATGGTTTGTGTGCTATTGAAGTAGGCCCAAGCAGAGACGGACGAGAATCCCTTTCATTGAAAGTGGTTGCCAAGCTTCCAAAAAACTACGAGTTTCCTGAAATCTCAGCAAACATTTTTTCACCCAATCTTGATGATACTTCCATTTAATGATCAGTACACCAATCCCACTTGGCTCACCAAATTTCGTTCTTCTAGGTTAAACCGTTCCTTTGCAGTAACCGTTTTCATGTTTAGGTTTCACTCTGTTTTCTCCTATATGGATACATGTAGTTGGAACTCTAAATCAAACACGGTTTGTGCTAGCTCTTTGAAACTTGGCACAATTATGTAGTTCCAAGTTCTATCGCTATGGTTTGTGTGCTATTGAAGTAGCCCCAAGCAGAGACTGACGAGAATCCCTTTCATTGAAAGGGTTGCCAAGCTTCCAAAAAACTGCGAGTTTCCTGAAATCTCAGCAAACATTTTTTCACCCAATCTTGATGATACTTCCATTTAGTGATCAGTACACCAATCCCACTTGGCTCACCAAATTTCGTTCTTCTAGGTTAAACCGTTCCTTTGCAGTAACCGTTTTCATGTTTAGGTTTCACTCTGTTTTCTCCTATATGGATACATGTAGTTGGAACTCTAAATCAAACACGGTTTGTGCTAGCTCTTTGAAACTTGGCACAATAATGTAGTTCCAAGTTCTATCGCTATGGTTTGTGTGCTATTGAAGTAGCCCCAAGCAGAGACTGACGAGAATCCCTTTCATTGAAAGGGGTTGCCAAGCTTCCAAAAAACTACGAGTTTCCTGAAATCTCAGCAAACATTTTTTCACCCAATCTTGATGATACTTCCATTTAATGATCAGTACACCAATCCCACTTGGCTCACCAAATTTCGTTCTTCTAGGTTAAACCGTTCCTTTGCAGTAACCGTTTTCATGTTTAGGTTTCACTCTGTTTTCTCCTATATGGATACATGTAGTTGGAACTCTAAATCAAACACGGTTTGTGCTAGCTCTTTGAAACTTGGCACAATAATGTAGTTCCAAGTTCTATCGCTATGGTTTGTGTGCTATTGAAGTAGCCCCAAGCAGAGACTGACGAGAATCACTTTCATTGAAAGGGGTTTCAGGCTTCCAAAAAACTGCGAGTTTCCTGAAATCTCAGCAAACATTTTTTCACCCAGTCTTGATGATACTTCCATTTAATGATCAGGACACCAATCCCACTTGGCTCACCAAATTTCGTTCTTCTAGGTTAAACCGTTCCTTTGCAGTAACCGTTTTCATGTTTAGGTTTCACTCTGTTTTCTCCTATATGGATACATGTAGTTGGAACTCTAAATCAAACACGGTTTGTGCTAGCTCTTTGAAACTTGGCACAATAATGTAGTTCTAAGTTCTATCGCTATGGTTTGTGTGCTATTGAAGTAGCCCCAAGCAGAGACTGACGAGAATCCCTTTCATTGAAAGGGGTTGTCAAGCTTCAAAAAACTGCGAGTTTCCTGAAATCTCAGCAAACATTTTTTCACCCAATCTTGATGATACTTGCAGGTAGTGATCAGTACACGAATCTCACTTGGCTCACCAAATTTCGTTCTTCTACGTTAAACCATTCCTTTACAGTAACCGTTTTCATGTTTAGGTTTCACTCTGTTTTCTCCTATATGGATACATGTATTTGGAACCCTAAATCAAACACGGTTTGTGCTAGCTCTTTGAAGCTGGGCACAATAATGTAATTCCAAGTTCTATCGCTATGGTTTGTCTGCTATTGAAGTAGCCCTAAGCAGAGACTGACGAGAATCCCTTTCATTGAAAGGCGTTGCCAAGCTTCCAAAAAACTACGAGTTTCCTGAAATCTCAGCAAACATTTTTTCACCCAGTCTTGATGATACTTCCATTTAATGATCAGTACACCAATCCCACTTGTCTCACCAAATTTCGTTCTTCTAGGTTAAACCGTTCCTTTGCAGTAACCGTTTTCATGTTTAGGTTTCACTCTGTTTTCTCCTATATGGATACATGTAGTTGGAACTCTAAATCAAACACGGTTTGTGCTAGCTCTTTGAAACTTGGCACAATAATGTAGTTCCAAGTTCTATCGCTATGGTTTGTGTGCTATTGAAGTAGCCCCAAGCAGAGACTGACGAGAATCCCTTTCATTGAAAGGGGTTGCCAAGCTTCCAAAAAACTGCGAGTTTCCTGAAATCTCAGCAAACATTTTTTCACCCAATCCTGATGATACTTGCAGGTAGTGATCAGTACACGAATCTCACTTGGCTCACTAAACTTGGTTCTTCTAGGTTAAACCGATGCTTTGCAGTAACCGTTTTCATGTTTAGGTTTCACTCTGTTTTCTCCTATATGGATACATGTAGTTGGAACTCTAAATCAAACACGGTTTGTGCTAGCTCTTTGAAACTTGGCACAATAATGTAGTTCCAAGTTCTATCGCTATGGTTTGTGTGCTATTGAAGTAGCCCCAAGCAGAGACTGACGAGAATCACTTTCATTGAAAGGGGTTGCCAGGCTTCCAAAAATCTGCGAGTTTCCTGACATCTCAGCAAACATTTTTTCACCCAATCTTGATGATACTTCCATTTAATGATCAGTACACCAATCCCACTTGGCTCGTCAAATTTCGTTCTTCTAGGTTAAACCGTTCCTTTGCAGTAACCGTTTTCATGTTTAGGTTTCACTCTGTTTTCTCCTATATGGATACATGTAGTTGGAACTCTAAATCAAACACGGTTTGTGCTAGCTCTTTGAACCTTGGCACAATAATGTAGTTCCAAGTTCTATCGCTATGGTTTGTGTGCTATTGAAGTAGCCCCAAGCAGAGACGGACGAGAATCCCTTTCATTGAAAGTGGTTGCCAAGCTTCCAAAAAACTACGAGTTTCCTGAAATCTCAGCAAACATTTTTCACCCAATCTTGATGATACTTCCATTTAATGATCAGTACACCAATCCCACTTGGCTCACCAAATTTCGTTCTTCTAGGTTAAACCGTTCCTTTGCAGTAACCGTTTTCATGTTTAGGTTTCACTCTGTTTTCTCCTATATGGATACATGTAGTTGGAACCCTAAATCAAGCACGGTTTGTGCTAGCTCTTTGAAGCTTGGCACAATAATGTAGTTCCAAGTTCTATCGCTATGGTTTGTGTGCTATTGAAGTAGCCCCAAGCAGAGACTGACGAGAATCCCTTTCATTGAAAGGGGTTGCCAAGCTTCCAAAAAACTACGAGTTTCCTGAAATCTCAGCAACCATTTTTTCACCCAGTCTTGATGATACTTCCATTTAATGATCAGGACACCAATCCCCCTTGTCTCACCAAATTTCGTTCTTCTAGGTTAAACCGTTCCTTTGCAGTAACCGTTTTCATGTTTAGGTTTCACTCTGTTTTCTCCTATATGGATACATGTAGTTGGAACCCTAAATCAAACACGGTTTTGTGCTAGCTCTTTGAAACTTGGCACAATAATGTAGTTCCATGTTCTATCGCTATGGTTTGTGTGCTATTGAAGTAGCCCCAAGCAGAGACTGACGAGAATCCCTTTCATTGAAAGGGGTTGCCAAGCTTGCAAAATACTACGAGTTTCCTGAAATCTCAGCAAACATTTTTTCACCCAATCTTGATGATACTTCCATTTAATGATCAGTACACCAATCCCACTTGGCTCACCAAATTTCGTTCTTCTAGGTTAAACCGTTCCTTTGCAGTAACCGTTTTCATGTTTAGGTTTCACTCTGTTTTCTCCTATATGGATACATGTAGTTGGAACTCTAAATCAAACACGGTTTGTGCTAGCTCTTTGAAACTTGGCACAATAATGTAGTTCCAAGTTCTATCGCTATGGTTTGTGTGCTATTGAAGTAGCCCCAAGCAGAGACTGACGAGAATCCCTTTCATTGAAAGGGGTTGCCAAGCTTCCAAAAAACTGCGAGTTGCCTGAAATCTCAGCAAACATTTTTTCACCCAGTCTTGATGATACTTCCATTTAATGATCAGGACACCAATCCCACTTGGCTCACCAAATTTCGTTCTTCTAGGTTAAACCGTTCCTTTGCAGTAACCGTTTTCATGTTTAGGTTTCACTCTGTTTTCTCCTATATGGATACATGTAGTTGGAACTCTAAATCAAACACGGTTTGTGCTAGCTCTTTGAACCTTGGCACAATAATGTAGTTCCAAGTTCTATCGCTATGGTTTGTGTGCTATTGAAGTAGCCCCAAGCAGAGACGGACGAGAATCCCTTTCATTGAAAGTGGTTGCCAAGCTTCCAAAAAACTACGAGTTTCCTGAAATCTCAGCAAACATTTTTTCACCCAATCTTGATGATACTTCCATTTAATGATCAGTACACCAATCCCACTTGGCTCACCAAATTTCGTTCTTCTAGGTTAAACCGTTCCTTTGCAGTAACCGTTTTCATGTTTAGGTTTCACTCTGTTTTCTCCTATATGGATACATGTAGTTGGAACTCTAAATCAAACACGGTTTGTGCTAGCTCTTTGAAACTTGGCACAATTATGTAGTTCCAAGTTCTATCGCTATGGTTTGTGTGCTATTGAAGTAGCCCCAAGCAGAGACTGACGAGAATCCCTTTCATTGAAAGGGGTTGCCAAGCTTCCAAAAAACTGCGAGTTTCCTGAAATCTCAGCAAACATTTTTTCACCCAATCTTGATGATACTTCCATTTAGTGATCAGTACACCAATCCCACTTGGCTCACCAAATTTCGTTCTTCTAGGTTAAACCGTTCCTTTGCAGTAACCGTTTTCATGTTTAGGTTTCACTCTGTTTTCTCCTATATGGATACATGTAGTTGGAACTCTAAATCAAACACGGTTTGTGCTAGCTCTTTGAAACTTGGCACAATAATGTAGTTCCAAGTTCTATCGCTATGGTTTGTGTGCTATTGAAGTAGCCCCAAGCAGAGACTGACGAGAATCCCTTTCATTGAAAGGGGTTGCCAAGCTTCCAAAAAACTACGAGTTTCCTGAAATCTCAGCAAACATTTTTTCACCCAATCTTGATGATACTTCCATTTAATGATCAGTACACCAATCCCACTTGGCTCACCAAATTTCGTTCTTCTAGGTTAAACCGTTCCTTTGCAGTAACCGTTTTCATGTTTAGGTTTCACTCTGTTTTCTCCTATATGGATACATGTAGTTGGAACTCTAAATCAAACACGGTTTGTGCTAGCTCTTTGAAACTTGGCACAATAATGTAGTTCCAAGTTCTATCGCTATGGTTTGTGTGCTATTGAAGTAGCCCCAAGCAGAGACTGACGAGAATCACTTTCATTGAAAGGGGTTTCAGGCTTCCAAAAAACTGCGAGTTTCCTGAAATCTCAGCAAACATTTTTTCACCCAGTCTTGATGATACTTCCATTTAATGATCAGGACACCAATCCCACTTGGCTCACCAAATTTCGTTCTTCTAGGTTAAACCGTTTTGCAGTAACCGTTTTCATGTTTAGGTTTCACTCTGTTTTCTCCTATATGGATACATGTAGTTGGAACTCTAAATCAAACACGGTTTGTGCTAGCTCTTTGAAACTTGGCACAATAATGTAGTTCTAAGTTCTATCGCTATGGTTTGTGTGCTATTGAAGTAGCCCCAAGCAGAGACTGACGAGAATCCCTTTCATTGAAAGGGGTTGTCAAGCTTCCAAAAAACTGCGAGTTTCCTGAAATCTCAGCAAACATTTTTTCACCCAATCTTGATGATACTTGCAGGTAGTGATCAGTACACGAATCTCACTTGGCTCACCAAATTTCGTTCTTCTACGTTAAACCATTCCTTTACAGTAACCGTTTTCATGTTTAGGTTTCACTCTGTTTTCTCCTATATGGATACATGTATTTGGAACCCTAAATCAAACACGGTTTGTGCTAGCTCTTTGAAGCTGGGCACAATAATGTAATTCCAAGTTCTATCGCTATGGTTTGTGTGCTATTGAAGTAGCCCTAAGCAGAGACTGACGAGAATCCCTTTCATTGAAAGGCGTTGCCAAGCTTCCAAAAAACTACGAGTTTCCTGAAATCTCAGCAAACATTTTTTCACCCAGTCTTGATGATACTTCCATTTAATGATCAGTACACCAATCCCACTTGTCTCACCAAATTTCGTTCTTCTAGGTTAAACCGTTCCTTTGCAGTAACCGTTTTCATGTTTAGGTTTCACTCTGTTTTCTCCTATATGGATACATGTAGTTGGAACTCTAAATCAAACACGGTTTGTGCTAGCTCTTTGAAACTTGGCACAATAATGTAGTTCCAAGTTCTATCGCTATGGTTTGTGTGCTATTGAAGTAGCCCCAAGCAGAGACTGACGAGAATCCCTTTCATTGAAAGGGGTTGCCAAGCTTCCAAAAAACTGCGAGTTTCCTGAAATCTCAGCAAACATTTTTTCACCCAATCCTGATGATACTTGCAGGTAGTGATCAGTACACGAATCTCACTTGGCTCACTAAACTTGGTTCTTCTAGGTTAAACCGATGCTTTGCAGTAACCGTTTTCATGTTTAGGTTTCACTCTGTTTTCTCCTATATGGATACATGTAGTTGGAACTCTAAATCAAACACGGTTTGTGCTAGCTCTTTGAAACTTGGCACAATAATGTAGTTCCAAGTTCTATCGCTATGGTTTGTGTGCTATTGAAGTAGCCCCAAGCAGAGACTGACGAGAATCACTTTCATTGAAAGGGGTTGCCAGGCTTCCAAAAATCTGCGAGTTTCCTGACATCTCAGCAAACATTTTTTCACCCAATCTTGATGATACTTCCATTTAATGATCAGTACACCAATCCCACTTGGCTCGTCAAATTTCGTTCTTCTAGGTTAAACCGTTCCTTTGCAGTAACCGTTTTCATGTTTAGGTTTCACTCTGTTTTCTCCTATATGGATACATGTAGTTGGAACTCTAAATCAAACACGGTTTGTGCTAGCTCTTTGAACCTTGGCACAATAATGTAGTTCCAAGTTCTATCGCTATGGTTTGTGTGCTATTGAAGTAGCCCCAAGCAGAGACGGACGAGAATCCCTTTCATTGAAAGTGGTTGCCAAGCTTCCAAAAAACTACGAGTTTCCTGAAATCTCAGCAAACATTTTTTCACCCAATCTTGATGATACTTCCATTTAATGATCAGTACACCAATCCCACTTGGCTCACCAAATTTCGTTCTTCTAGGTTAAACCGTTCCTTTGCAGTAACCGTTTTCATGTTTAGGTTTCACTCTGTTTTCTCCTATATGGATACATGTAGTTGGAACCCTAAATCAAGCACGGTTTGTGCTAGCTCTTTGAAGCTTGGCACAATAATGTAGTTCCAAGTTCTATCGCTATGGTTTGTGTGCTATTGAAGTAGCCCCAAGCAGAGACTGACGAGAATCCCTTTCATTGAAAGGGGTTGCCAAGCTTCCAAAAAAACTACGAGTTTCCTGAAATCTCAGCAACCATTTTTTCACCCAGTCTTGATGATACTTCCATTTAATGATCAGGACACCAATCCCCCTTGTCTCACCAAATTTCGTTCTTCTAGGTTAAACCGTTCCTTTGCAGTAACCGTTTTCATGTTTAGGTTTCACTCTGTTTTCTCCTATATGGATACATGTAGTTGGAACCCTAAATCAAACACGGTTTGTGCTAGCTCTTTGAAACTTGGCACAATAATGTAGTTCCATGTTCTATCGCTATGGTTTGTGTGCTATTGAAGTAGCCCCAAGCAGAGACTGACGAGAATCCCTTTCATTGAAAGGGGTTGCCAAGCTTGCAAAATACTACGAGTTTCCTGAAATCTCAGCAAACATTTTTTCACCCAATCTTGATGATACTTCCATTTAATGATCAGTACACCAATCCCACTTGGCTCACCAAATTTCGTTCTTCTAGGTTAAACCGTTCCTTTGCAGTAACCGTTTTCATGTTTAGGTTTCACTCTGTTTTCTCCTATATGGATACATGTAGTTGGAACTCTAAATCAAACACGGTTTGTGCTAGCTCTTTGAAACTTGGCACAATAATGTAGTTCCAAGTTCTATCGCTATGGTTTGTGTGCTATTGAAGTAGCCCCAAGCAGAGACTGACGAGAATCCCTTTCATTGAAAGGGGTTGCCAAGCTTCCAAAAAACTGCGAGTTGCCTGAAATCTCAGCAAACATTTTTTCACCCAGTCTTGATGATACTTCCATTTAATGATCAGGACACCAATCCCACTTGGCTCACCAAATTTCGTTCTTCTAGGTTAAACCGTTCCTTTGCAGTAACCGTTTTCATGTTTAGGTTTCACTCTGTTTTCTCCTATATGGATACATGTAGTTGGAACTCTAAATCAAACACGGTTTGTGCTAGCTCTTTGAAACTTGGCACAATAATGTAGTTCCAAGTTCTATCGCTATGGTTTGTGTGCTATTGAAGTAGCCCCCAAGCAGAGACTGACGAGAATCCCTTTCATTGAAAGGGGTTGTCAAGCTTCCAAAAAACTGCGAGTTTCCTGAAATCTCAGCAAACATTTTTTCACCCAATCTTGATGATACTTGCAGGTAGTGATCAGTACACGAATCTCACTTGGCTCACCAAATTTCGTTCTTCTAGGTTAATCCATTCCTTTACAGTAACCGTTTTCATGTTTAGGTTTCACTCTGTTTTCTCCTATATGGATACATGTAGTTGGAACCCTAAATCAAACACGGTTTGTGCTAGCTCTTTGAAGCTTGGCACAATAATGTAGTTCCAAGTTCTATCGCTATGGTTTGTGTGCTATTGAAGTAGCCCCAAGCAGAGACTGACGAGAATCCCTTTCATTGAAAGGGGTTGCCAAGCTTCCAAGAAACTACGAGTTTCCTGAAATCTCAGCAAACATTTTTTCACCCAGTCTTGATGATACTTCCATTTAATGATCAGTACACCAATCCCACTTGGCTCACCAAATTTCGTTCTTCTAGGTTAAACCGTTCCTTTGCAGTAACCGTTTTCATGTTTAGGTTTCACTCTGTTTTCTCCTAGATGGATACATGTAGTTGGAACTCTAAATCAAACACGGTTTGTGCTAGGCTCTTTGAAACTTGGCACAATAATGTAGTTCCAAGTTCTATCGCTATGGTTTGTGTGCTATTGAAGTAGCCCAAGCAGAGACTGACGAGAATCCCTTTCATTGAAAGGGGTTGCGAAGCTTGCAAAATACTACGAGTTTCCAGAAATCTCAGCAAACATTTTTTCACACAATCCTAATGATACTTGCAGGTAGTGATCAGTACACGAATCTCACTTGGCTCACTAAATTTCGTTCTTCTAGGTTAAACCGTTCCTTTGCAGTAACCGTTTTCATGTTTAGGTTTCACTCTGTTTTCTCCTATATGGATACATGTAGTTGGAACTCTAAATCAAACACGGTTTGTGCTAGCTCTTTGAAACTTGGCACAATAATGTAGTTCCAAGTTCTATCGCTATGGTTTGTGTGCTATTGAAGTAGCCCCAAGCAGAGACTGACGAGTATCCCTTTCATTGAAAGGGGTTGCCAAGCTTGCAAAATACTAGGAGTTTCCTGAAATCTCAGCAAACATTTTTTCACCCAATCTTGATGATACTTCCATTTAATGATCAGTACACCAATCCCACTTGGCTCACCAAATTTCTTTCTTCTAGGTTAAATCGTTCCTTTGCAGTAACCGTTTTCATGTTTAGGTTTCACTCTGTTTTCTCCTATATGGATACATGTAGTTGGAACTCTAAATCAAACACGGTTTGTGCTAGCTCTTTGAAACTTGGCACAATAATGTAGTTCCAAGTTCTATCACTATGGTTTGTGTGGTATTGAAGTAGCCCCAAGCAGAGACTGACGAGAATCCCTTTCATTGAAAGGGGTTGCCAGGCTTCCAAAAAACTGCGAGTTGCCTGAAATCTCAGCAAACATTTTTTCACCCAGTCTTGATGATACTTCCATTTAATGATCAGGACACCAATCCCACTTGGCTCACCAAATTTCGTTCTTCTAGGTTAAACCGTTCCTTTGCAGTAACCGTTTTCATGTTTAGGTTTCACTCTGTTTTCTCCTATATGGATACATGTAGTTGGAACTCTAAATCAAACACGGTTTGTGCTAGCTCTTTGAAACTTGGCACAATAATGTAGTTCCAAGTTCTATCGCTATGGTTTGTGTGCTATTGAAGTAGGCCCAAGCAGAGACGGACGAGAATCCCTTTCATTGAAAGTGGTTGCCAAGCTTCCAAAAAACTACGAGTTTCCTGAAATCTCAGCAAACATTTTTTCACCCAATCTTGATGATACTTCCATTTAATGATCAGTACACCAATCCCACTTGGCTCACCAATTTCGTTCTTCTAGGTTAAACCGTTCCTTTGCAGTAACCGTTTTCATGTTTAGGTTTCACTCTGTTTTCTCCTATATGGATACATGTAGTTGGAACTCTAAAATCAAACACGGTTTGTGCTAGCTCTTTGAAACTTGGCACAATTATGTAGTTCCAAGTTCTATCGCTATGGTTTGTGTGCTATTGAAGTAGCCCCAAGCAGAGACTGACGAGAATCCCTTTTCATTGAAAGGGGTTGCCAAGCTTCCAAAAAACTGCGAGTTTCCTGAAATCTCAGCAAACATTTTTTCACCCAATCTTGATGATACTTCCATTTAGTGATCAGTACACCAATCCCACTTGGCTCACCAAATTTCGTTCTTCTAGGTTAAACCGTTCCTTTGCAGTAACCGTTTTCATGTTTAGGTTTCACTCTGTTTTCTTCCTATATGGATACATGTAGTTGGAACTCTAAATCAAACACGGTTTGTGCTAGCTCTTTGAAACTTGGCACAATAATGTAGTTCCAAGTTCTATCGCTATGGTTTGTGTGCTATTGAAGTAGCCCAAGCAGAGACTGACGAGAATCCCTTTCATTGAAAGGGGTTGCCAAGCTTCCAAAAAACTACGAGTTTCCTGAAATCTCAGCAAACATTTTTTCACCCAATCTTGATGATACTTCCATTTAATGATCAGTACACCAATCCCACTTGGCTCACCAAATTTCGTTCTTCTAGGTTAAACCGTTCCTTTGCAGTAACCGTTTTCATGTTTAGGTTTCACTCTGTTTTCTCCTATATGGGATACATGTAGTTGGAACTCTAAATCAAACACGGTTTGTGCTAGCTCTTTGAAACTTGGCACAATAATGTAGTTCCAAGTTCTATCGCTATGGTTTGTGTGCTATTGAAGTAGCCCCAAGCAGAGACTGACGAGAATCACTTTCATTGAAAGGGGTTTCAGGCTTCCAAAAAACTGCGAGTTTCCTGAAATCTCAGCAAACATTTTTTCACCCAGTCTTGATGATACTTCCATTTAATGATCAGGACACCAATCCCACTTGGCTCACCAAATTTCGTTCTTCTAGGTTAAACCGTTCCTTTGCAGTAACCGTTTTCATGTTTAGGTTTCACTCTGTTTTCTCCTATATGGATACATGTAGTTGGAACTCTAAATCAAACACGGTTTGTGCTAGCTCTTTGAAACTTGGCACAATAATGTAGTTCTAAGTTCTATCGCTATGGTTTGTGTGCTATTGAAGTAGCCCCAAGCAGAGACTGACGAGAATCCCTTTCATTGAAAGGGGTTGTCAAGCTTCCAAAAAACTGCGAGTTTCCTGAAATCTCAGCAAACATTTTTTCACCCAATCTTGATGATACTTGCAGGTAGTGATCAGTACACGAATCTCACTTGGCTCACCAAATTTCGTTCTTCTACGTTAAACCATTCCTTTACAGTAACCGTTTTCATGTTTAGGTTTCACTCTGTTTTCTCCTATATGGATACATGTATTTGGAACCCTAAATCAAACACGGTTTGTGCTAGCTCTTTGAAGCTGGCACAATAATGTAATTCCAAGTTCTATCGCTATGGTTTGTGTGCTATTGAAGTAGCCCTAAGCAGAGACTGACGAGAATCCCTTTCATTGAAAGGCGTTGCCAAGCTTCCAAAAAACTACGAGTTTCCTGAAATCTCAGCAAACATTTTTTCACCCAGTCTTGATGATACTTCCATTTAATGATCAGTACACCAATCCCACTTGTCTCACCAAATTTCGTTCTTCTAGGTTAAACCGTTCCTTTGCAGTAACCGTTTTCATGTTTAGGTTTCACTCTGTTTTCTCCTATATGGATACATGTAGTTGGAACTCTAAATCAAACACGGTTTGTGCTAGGTCTTTGAAACTTGGCACAATAATGTAGTTCCAAGTTCTATCGCTATGGTTTGTGTGCTATTGAAGTAGCCCCAAGCAGAGACTGACGAGAATCCCTTTCATTGAAAGGGGTTGCCAAGCTTCCAAAAAACTGCGAGTTTCCTGAAATCTCAGCAAACATTTTTTCACCCAATCCTGATGATACTTGCAGGTAGTGATCAGTACACGAATCTCACTTGGCTCACTAAACTTGGTTCTTCTAGGTTAAACCGATGCTTTGCAGTAACCGTTTTCATGTTTAGGTTTCACTCTGTTTTCTCCTATATGGATACATGTAGTTGGAACTCTAAATCAAACACGGTTTGTGCTAGCTCTTTGAAACTTGGCACAATAATGTAGTTCCAAGTTCTATCGCTATGGTTTGTGTGCTATTGAAGTAGCCCCAAGCAGAGACTGACGAGAATCACTTTCATTGAAAGGGGTTGCCAGGCTTCCAAAAATCTGCGAGTTTCCTGACATCTCAGCAAACATTTTTTCACCCAATCTTGATGATACTTCCATTTAATGATCAGTACACCAATCCCACTTGGCTCGTCAAATTTCGTTCTTCTAGGTTAAACCGTTCCTTTGCAGTAACCGTTTTCATGTTTAGGTTTCACTCTGTTTTCTCCTATATGGATACATGTAGTTGGAACTCTAAATCAAACACGGTTTGTGCTAGCTCTTTGAACCTTGGCACAATAATGTAGTTCCAAGTTCTATCGCTATGGTTTGTGTGCTATTGAAGTAGCCCCAAGCAGAGACGGACGAGAATCCCTTTCATTTGAAAGTGGTTGCCAAGCTTCCAAAAAAACTACGAGTTTCCTGAAATCTCAGCAAACATTTTTTCACCCAATCTTGATGATACTTCCATTTAATGATCAGTACACCAATCCCACTTGGCTCACCAAATTTCGTTCTTCTAGGTTAAACCGTTCCTTTGCAGTAACCGTTTTCATGTTTAGGTTTCACTCTGTTTTCTCCTATATGGATACATGTAGTTGGAACTCTAAATCAAACACGGTTTGTGCTAGCTCTTTGAAACTTGGCACAATTATGGAGTTCCAAGTTCTAGCGCTATGGTTTGTGTGCTATTGAAGTAGCCCCAAGCAGAGACTGACGAGAATCCCTTTCATTGAAAGGGGTTGCCAAGCTTCCAAAAAACTGCGAGTTTCCTGAAATCTCAGCAAACATTTTTTCACCCAATCTTGATGATACTTCCATTTAGTGATCAGTACACCAATCCCACTTGGCTCACCAAATTTCGTTCTTCTAGTTAAACCGTTCCTTTGCAGTAACCGTTTTCATGTTTAGGTTTCACTCTGTTTTCTCCTATATGGATACATGTAGTTGGAACTCTAAATCAAACACGGTTTGTGCTAGCTCTTTGAAACTTGGCACAATAATGTAGTTCCAAGTTCGATCGCTATGGTTTGTGTGCTATTGAAGTAGCCCCAAGCAGAGACTGACGAGAATCCCTTTCATTGAAAGGGGTTGCCAAGCTTCCAAAAAACTACGAGTTTCCTGAAATCTCAGCAAACATTTTTTCACCCAATCTTGATGATACTTCCATTTAATGATCAGTACACCAATCCCACTTGGCTCACCAAATTTCGTTCTTCTAGGTTAAACCGTTCCTTTGCAGTAACCGTTTTCATGTTTAGGTTTCACTCTGTTTTCTCCTATATGGATACATGTAGTTGGAACTCTAAATCAAAACACGGTTTGTGCTAGCTCTTTGAAACTTGGCACAATAATGTAGTTCCAAGTTCTATCGCTATGGTTTGTGTGCTATTGAAGTAGCCCCAAGCAGAGACTGACGAGAATCACTTTCATTGAAAGGGGTTTCAGGCTTCCAAAAAACTGCGAGTTTCCTGAAATCTCAGCAAACATTTTTTCACCCAGTCTTGATGATACTTCCATTTAATGATCAGGACACCAATCCCACTTGGCTCACCAAATTTTGTTCTTCTAGGTTAAACCGTTCCTTTGCAGTAACCGTTTTCATGTTTAGGTTTCACTCTGTTTTCTCCTATATGGATACATGTAGTTGGAACTCTAAATCAAACACGGTTTGTGCTAGCTCTTTGAAACTTGGCACAATAATGTAGTTCCAAGTTCTATCGCTATGGTTTGTGTGCTATTGAAGTAGCCCCAAGCAGAGACTGACGAGAATCCCTTTCATTGAAAGGGGTTGTCAAGCTTCCAAAAAACTGCGAGTTTCCTGAAATCTCAGCAAACATTTTTTCACCCAATCTTGATGATACTTGCAGGTAGTGATCAGTACACGAATCTCACTTGGCTCACCAAATTTCGTTCTTCTAGGTTAAACCATTCCTTTACAGTAACCGTTTTCATGTTTAGGTTTCACTCTGTTTTCTCCTATATGGATACATGTATTTGGAACCCTAAAGCAAACACGGTTTGTGCTAGCTCTTTGAAGCTTGGCACAATAATGTAGTTCCAAGTTCTATCGCTATGGTTTGTGTGCTATTGAAGTAGCCCCAAGCAGAGACTGACGAGAATCCCTTTCATTGAAAGGGGTTGCCAAGCTTCCAAAAAACTACGAGTTTCCTGAAATCTCAGCAAACATTTTTTCACCCAGTCTTGATGATACTTCCATTTAATGATCAGTACACCAATCCCACTTGTCTCACCAAATTTCGTTCTTCTAGGTTAAACCGTTCCTTTGCACTAACCGTTTTCATGTTTAGGTTTCACTCTGTTTTCTCCTATATGGATACATGTAGTTGGAACTCTAAATCAAACACGGTTTGTGCTAGGTCTTTGAAACTTGGCACAATAATGTAGTTCCAAGTTCTATCGCTATGGTTTGTGTGCTATTGAAGTAGCCCCAAGCAGAGACTGACGAGAATCCCTTTCATTGAAAGGGGTTGCCAAGCTTCCAAAAAACTACGAGTTTCCTGAAATCTCAGCAAACATTTTTTCACCCAATCTTGATGATACTTCCATTTAATGATCAGTACACCAATCCCACTTGGCTCACCAAATTTCGTTCTTCTAGGTTAAACCGTTCCTTTGCAGTAACCGTTTTCATGTTTAGGTTTCACTCTGTTTTCTCCTATATGGATACATGTAGTTGGAACTCTAAATCAAACACGGTTTGTGCTAGCTCTTTGAAACTTGGCACAATAATGTAGTTCCAAGTTCTATCGCTATGGTTTGTGTGCTATTGAAGTAGCCCCAAGCAGAGACTGACGAGAATCCCTTTCATTGAAAGGGGTTGCCAAGCTTCCAAAAAACTGCGAGTTTCCTGAAATCTCAGCAAACATTTTTTCACCCAATCTTGATGATACTTGCAGGTAGTGATCAGTACATGAATCTCACTTGGCTCACCAAATTTCGTTCTTCTAGGTTAAACCATTCCTTTACGGTAACCGTTTTCATGTTTAGGTTTCACTCTGTTTTCTCCTATATGGATACATGTAGTTGGAACCCTAAATCAAACACGGTTTGTGCTAGCTCTTTGAAGCTTGGCACAATAATGTAGTTCCAAGTTCTATCGCTATGGTTTGTGTGCTATTGAAGTAGCCCCAAGCAGAGACTGACGAGAATCCCTTTCATTGAAAGGGGTTGCCAAGCTTCCAAAAAACTACGAGTTTCCTGAAATCTCAGCAAACATTTTTTCACCCAGTCTTGATGATACTTCCATTTAATGATCAGTACACCAATCCCACTTGGCTCACCAAATTTCGTTCTTCTAGGTTAAACCGTTCCTTTGCAGTAACCGTTTTCATGTTTAGGTTTCACTCTGTTTTCTCCTATATGGATACATGTAGTTGGAACTCTAAATCAAACACGGTTTGTGCTAGCTCTTTGAAACTTGGCACAATAATGTAGTTCCAAGTTCTATCGCTATGGTTTGTGTGCTATTGAAGTAGCCCCAAGCAGAGACTGACGAGAATCCCTTTCATTGAAAGGGGTTGCCAAGCTTCCAAAAAACTACGAGTTTCCTGAAATCTCAGCAAACATTTTTTCACCCAATCTTGATGATACTTCCATTTAATGATCAGGACACCAATCCCACTTGGCTCACCAAATTTCGTTCTTCTAGGTTAAACCGTTCCTTTGCAGTAACCGTTTTCATGTTTAGGTTTCACTCTGTTTTCTCCTATATGGATACATGTAGTTGGAACTCTAAATCAAACACGGTTTGTGCTAGCTCTTTGAAACTTGGCACAATAATGTAGTTCCAAGTTCTATCGCTATGGTTTGTGTGCTATTGAAGTAGCCCCAAGCAGAGACTGACGAGAATCACTTTCATTGAAAGGGGTTGCCAGGCTTCCAAAAAACTGCGAGTTTCCTGAAATCTCAGCAAACATTTTTTCACCCAATCTTGATGATACTTCCATTTAATGATCAGGACACCAATCCCACTTGGCTCACCAAATTCCGTTCTTCTAGGTTAAACCGTTCCTTTGCAGTAACCGTTTTCATGTTTAGGTTTCACTCTGTTTTCTCCTATATGGATACATGTAGTTGGAACTCTAAATCAAACACGGTTTGTGCTAGCTCTTTGAAACTTGGCACAATAATGAAGTTCCAAGTTCTATCGCTATGGTTTGTGTGCTATTGAAGTAGTCCCAAGCAGAGACTGACGAGAATCACTTTCATTGAAAGGGGTTGCCAGGCTTCCAAAAAACTGCGAGTTGCCTGAAATCTCAGCAAACATTTTTTCACCCAGTTTTGATGATACTTCCATTTAATGATCAGTACACCAATCCCACTTGGCTCACCAAATTTCGTTCTTCTAGGTTAAACCGTTCCTTTGCAGTAACCGTTTTCATGTTTAGGTTTCACTCTGTTTTCTCCTATATGGATACATGTAGTTGGAACTCTAAATCAAACACGGTTTGTGCTAGCTCTTTGAAACTTGGCACAATAATGTAGTTCCAAGTTCTATCGCTATGGTTTGTGTGCTATTGAAGTAGCCCCAAGCAGAGACTGACGAGAATCACTTTCATTGAAAGGGGTTGCCAGGCTTCCAAAAAACTGCGAGTTTCCTGAAATCTCAGCAAACATTTTTTCACCCAGTCTTGATGATACTTCCATTTAATGATCAGGACACCAATCCCACTTGGCTCACCAAATTTCGTTCTTCTAGGTTAAACCGTTCCTTTGCAGTAACCGTTTTCATGTTTAGGTTTCACTCTGTTTTCTCCTATATGGATACATGTAGTTGGAACTCTAAATCAAACACGGTTCGTGCTAGGCTCTTTGAAACTTTGCACAATAATGTAGTTCCAAGTACTATCGCTATGGTTTGTGTGCTATTGAAGTAGCCCCAAGCAGAGACTGACGAGAATCCCTTTCATTGAAAGTGGTTGCCAAGCTTCCAAAAAACTACGAGTTTCCTGAAATCTCAGCAAACATTTTTTCACCCAATCTTGATGATACTTCCATTTAATGATCAGTACACCAATCCCACTTGGCTCACCAAATTTCGTTCTTCTAGGTTAAACCGTTCCTTTGCAGTAACCGTTTTCATGTTTAGGTTTCACTCTGTTTTCTCCTATATGGATACATGTAGTTGGAACTCTAAATCAAACACGGTTTGTGCTAGCTCTTTGAAACTTGGCACAATAATGTAGTTCCAAGTTCTATCGCTATGGTTTGTGTGCTATTGAAGTAGCCCCAAGCAGAGACTGACGAGAATCCCTTTCATTGAAAGTGGTTGCCAAGCTTCCAAAAAACTACGAGTTTCCTGAAATCTCAGCAAACATTTTTTCACCCAATCTTGATGATACTTCCATTTAATGATCAGTACACCAATCCCACTTGGCTCACCAAATTTCGTTCTTCTAGGTTAAACCGTTCCTTTGCAGTAACCGTTTTCATGTTTAGGTTTCACTCTGTTTTTCTCCTATATGGATACATGTAGTTGGAACTCTAAATCAAACACGGTTTGTGCTAGCTCTTTGAAACTTGGCACAATAATGTAGTTCCAAGTTCTATCGCTATGGTTTGTGTGCTATTGAAGTAGCCCCAAGCAGAGACTGACGAGAATCCCTTTCATTGAAAGGGGTTGCCATGCTTCCAAAAAACTGCGAGTTTCCTGAAATCTCAGCAAACATTTTTCACCCAATCTTGATGATACTTCCATTTAATGATCAGTACACAATCCCACTTGGCTCACCAAATTTCGTTCTTCTAGGTTAAACCGTTCCTTTGCAGTAACCGTTTTCATGTTTAGGTTTCACTCTGTTTTCTCCTATATGGATACATGTAGTTGGAACTCTAAATCAAACACGTTTGTGCTAGCTCTTTGAATCGTGGCACAATAATGTAGTTCCAAGTTCTATCGCTATGGTTTGTGTGCTATTGAAGTAGCCCCAAGCAGAGACGGACGAGAATCCCTTTCATTGAAAGGGGTTGCAAGCTTCCAAAAAACTACGAGTTTCCTGAAATCTCAGCAAACATTTTATCACCCAATCTTGATGATACTTCCATTTAATGATCAGGACACAATCCCACTTGGCTCACCAAATTTCGTTCTTCTAGGTTAAACCGTTCCTTTGCAGTAACCGTTTTCATGTTTAGGTTTCACTCTGTTTTCTCCTATATGGATACATGTAGTTGGAACTCTAAATCAACACGGTTTGTGCTAGCTCTTTGAAACTTGGCACAATAATGTAGTTCCAAGTTCTATCGCTATGGTTTGTGTGCTATTGAAGTAGCCCCAAGCAGAGACTGACGAGAATCCCTTTCATTGAAAGGGGTTGCCAAGCTTCCAAAAACTACGAGTTTCCTGAAATCTTCGCAACCATTTTTTCACCCAATCTTGATGATACTTCCATTTAATGATCAGTACACCAATCCCACTTGGCTCACCAAATTTCGTTCTTCTAGGTTAAACCGTTCCTTTGCAGTAACCGTTTTCATGTTTAGGTTTCACTCTGTTTTCTCCTATATGGATACATGTAGTTGGAACTCTAAATCAAACACGGTTTGTGCTAGCTCTTTGAAACTTTGCACAATAATGTAGTTCCAAGTTCCTATCGCTATGGTTTGTGTGCTATTGAAGTAGCCCCAAGCAGAGACTGACGAGAATCCCTTTCATTGAAAGTGGTTGCCAAGCTTCAAAAAACTACGAGTTTCCTGAAATCTCAGCAAACATTTTTTCACACAATCTTGATGATACTTCCATTTAATGATCAGTACACCAATCCCACTTGGCTCACCAAATTTCGTTCTTCTAGGTTAAACCGTTCCTTTGCAGTAACCGTTTTCATGTTTAGGTTTCACTCTGTTTTCTCCTATATGGATACATGTAGTTGGAACTCTAAATCAAACACGGTTTGGTGCTAGCTCTTTGAAACTTGGCACAATAATGTAGTTCCAAGTTCTATCGCTATGGTTTGTGTGCTATTGAAGTAGCCCCAAGCAGAGACTGACGAGAATCACTTTCATTGAAAGGGGTTGCCAGGCTTCCAAAAACTGCGAGTTTCCTGAAATCTCAGCAAACATTTTTTCACCCAGTCTTGATGATACTTCCATTTAATGATCAGGACACCAATCCCACTTGGCTCACCAAATTTCGTTCTTCTAGGTTAAACCGTTCCTTTGCAGTAACCGTTTTCATGTTTAGGTTTCACTCTGTTTTCTCCTATATGGATAGATGTAGTTGGAACTCTAAATCAAACACGGTTCGTGCTAGCTCTTTGAAACTTGGCACAATAATGTAGTTCCAAGTTCTATCGCTATGGTTTGTGTGCTATTGAAATAGCCCCAAGCAGAGACTGACGAGAATCCATTCATTGAAAGAGGTTGCGAAGCTTGCAAAATACTACGAGTTTCTGAAATCTCAGCAAACATTTTTCACCCAATCCTGATGATACTTGCAGGTAGTGATCAGTACACGAATCTCACTTGGCACACTAAATTTCGTTCTTCTAGGTTAAACCGTTTCCTTTGCAGTAACCGTTTGCATGTTTTAGGTTTCACTCTGTTTTTCCCTATATGGATACATGTAGTTGGAACTTTAAAATCAAACACGGTTTGTGCTAGCTCTTTGAAACTTGGCACAATAATGTAGTTCCAAGTTCTATCCGCTATGGTTTGTGTGCTATTGAAGTAGCCCCAAGCAGAGACTGACGAGATCCCTTCATTGGAAAGGGGTTGTCAAGCTTCCCAAAAACTGCGAGTTGCCTGAAATCTCAGCAACATTTTTTCACCAATCTTGATGATACTTGCAGGTAGTGATCAGTACACGAATCTCACTTTGGCTCACCAAATTTCGTTCTTCTACGTTAAACCATTCCTTTACAGTAACCTGTTTTCATGTTTAGGTTTCACTCTGTTTTCTCCTATATGGATACATGTAGTTGGAACCCTAAGTCAAACACGGTTTTTGCTAGCCTTTGAAGCTTGGCACAATAATGTAGTTCCAAGTTCTATCGCTATGGTTTTGTGCTATTGAAGTAGCCCCAAGCAGAGACTGACGAGAAATCCCTTTCATTGAAGGGGTTGCCAAGCTTCCAAAAAACTACGAGTTTCCTGAAATCTCAGCAACATTTTTTTCACCCAGTCTTGATGATAACTTCCATTTAATGATCAGGACACCAATCCCACTTGGCTCACCAAATTTCGTTCTTCTAGGTTAAACCGTTCCTTTGCAGTAACCGTTTTCATGTTTAGGTTTCACTCTGTTTTCTCTATATGGATTACATGTAGTTTGGAACTCTAAAATCAAACACGGTTTGTGCTAGCTCTTTGAAACTTGGCACAATAATGTAGTTCCAAGTTCTATCGCTATGGTTTGTGTGCTATTGAAGTAGCCCCAAGCAGAGACGGACGAGAATCCCTTTCATTGAAAGGGGTTGCCAAGCTTGCAAAATACTAGGAGTTTCCTGAAATCTCAGAAACATTTTATCACCCAATCCTTGATGATACTTCCATTTAATGAATTCAGGACACCAATCCCACTTGGCTCACCAAATTTCGTTCTTCTAGGTTAAACCGTTCCTTTGCAGAAACCGTTTTCATGTTTAGGTTTCACTCTGTTTCTCCTATATGGATACAGGTAGTTGGAACTCTAAATCAAACACGGTTTGTGCTAGCTCTTTGAAACTTTGCACAATAATGTAGTTCCAAGTTCTATCGCTATGGTTTGTGTGCATTGAAGTAGCCCCAAGCAGAGACTGACGAGATCCCTTTCATTGAAAGGGTTGCGAAGCTTGCAAAATACTACGAGTTTCCTGAAATCTCAGCAAACATTTTTTCACACAATCCTGATGATACTTGCAGGTAGTGATCAGTACACGAATCTCACTTGGCTCACTAAATTTCGTTTCTTCTAGGTTAAACCGTTCCTTTGCAGTAACCGTTTTCATGTTTAGGTTTCACTCTGTTTTCTCCTATATGGATACATGTAGTTGGAACTCTAAATCAAACACGGTTTGTTTGCTAGCTCTTTGAAACTTGGCACAATAATGTAGTTCCAAGTTGTATCGCTATGGTTTGTGTGGTATTGAAGTAGCCCCAAGCAGAGACTGACGAGAATCCCTTTCATTGAAAGGGTTGCCAGGCTTCCAAAAATCTGCGAGTTGCCTGAAATCTCAGCAAACATTTTTCACCCATTCTTGATGATACTTCCATTTAATGATCAGGACACCATCCCACTTGGGCTCGCCAAATTTCGTTCTTCTAGGTTAAACCGTTCCTTTGCAGTAACCGTTTTTCATGTTTAGGTTTCACCTCTGCTTTCTCCTATATGGATACATGTAGTTGAACTCTAAATCAAACACGGTTTGTGCTAGCTCTTTGAAACGTGGCACAATAA
>NW_027552180.1:0-41249 GCF_045843805.1 Urocitellus parryii
CGGTTCCTTTGCAGGAACCGTTTTCATGATTAGGTTTCACTCTGTTTTCTCCTATATGGATACATGTAGTTGGTACTCTAAATCAAACACGGTTTGTGCTAGCTCTTTGAAACTTACCACAATAATGTAGTTCCGAGTTCTATCGCTATGGTTTGTGTCCTATTGAAGTAGCCCCAAGCAGAGACTGACAAGAATCACTTACATTGAAAGGGGTTGCCAAGCTTCCAAAAAACTACGAGTTTCCTGAAATCTCAGCAACCATTTTTTCACCCAATCTTGATGATACTTGCAGGTAATGATCAGTACACCAATCCCACTGGGCTCACCAAATTTCGTTCTTGTCGGTTAAACCGTTCCTTTGCAGGAACCGTTTTCATGATTAGGTTTCACTCTGTTTTCTCCTATATGGATACATGTAGTTGGAACGCTAAATAAAACACGGTTTGTGCTAGCTCTTTGAAACATGGCACAATAATGTACTTCCAAGTTCTATCGCTATGGTTTGTGTCCTATTGAAGTAGCCCCAAGCAGAGACTGACGAGAATCACTTTCATTGAAAGGGGTTGCCAAGCTTCCAAAAAAACTACGAGTTTCCTGAAATCTCAGCAAACATTTTTTCACCCAATCTTGATGATACTTGCAGGTAATGATCAGTACACCAATCCCACTTGGTTCACCAAATTTCATTCTTTTCGGTTAAACCGTTCCTTTGCAGAAACTGTTTTCATGTTTAGGTTTCACTCTGTTTTCTCCTATATGGATACATGTAGTTGGAACGCTAAATAAAACACGGTTTGTGCTAGCTCTTTGAAACATGGCACAATAATGTAGTTCCAAGTTCTATCGCTATGGTTTGTGTCCTATTGAAGTAGCCCCAAGCAGAGACTGACGAGAATCACTTTCATTGAAAGGGGTTGCCAAGCTTCCAAAAAACTACGAGTTTCCTGAAATCTCAGCAAACATTTTTTCACTCAATCTTGATGATACTTGCAGGTAATGATCAGTACACCAATCCCACTTGGCTCACCAAATTTCGTTATTCTCGGTTATTCCGTTCCTTTGCAGGAACCGTTTTCATGTTTAGGTTTCACTCTGTTTTCTCCTATATGGATACATGTAGTTGGAACTCTAAATCAAACACGGTTTGTGCTAGCTCTTTGAAACTTGGCACAATAATGTAGTTCCAAGTTCTATCGCTATGGTTTGTGTCCTATTGAAGTAGCCCCAAGCAGAGACTGACGAGAATCACTTTCATTGAAAGGGGTTGAGAAGCTTCCAAAAAACTACGAGTTTCCTGAAATCTCAGCAACCATTTTTTCACCCAATCTTGATGATACTTGCAAGTAATGATCAGTACACCAATCCCACTGGGCTCACCAAATTTCGTTCTTCTCGGTTAAACCGTTCCTTTGCAGTAATAGTTTTCATGTTTAGGTTTCACTCTGTTTTCCCCTATATGGATATATGTAGTTGGAACTCTAAATCAAACACGGTTTGTGCTAGCTCTTTGAAACTTGGCACAATAATGTAGTTCCCAGTTTTATCGCTATGGTTTGTGTCCTATTGAAGTAGCCCCAAGCAGAGACTGACGAGAATCACTTTCATTGAAAGGGGTTGCCAAGCTTCCAAAAAACTACGAGTTTCCTGAAATCTCAGCAAACATTTTTTCACCCAATCTTGATGATACTTGCAGGTAATGATCAGTACACCAATCCAACTGGGCTCACCAAATTTCGTTAGTCTCGGTTATACCGTTCCTTTGCAGGAACCGTTTTCATGTTTAGGTTTCACTCTGTTTTCTCCTATATGGATACCTGTAGTTGGAACTCTAAATCAAACACGGTTTGTGCTAGCTCTTTGAAACTTGGCACAATAATGTAGTTCCAAGTTCTATCGCTATGGTTTGTGTCCTATTGAAGTAGCCCCAAGCAGAGACTGACGAGAATCACTTTCATTGAAAGGGGTTGCCAAGCTTCCAAAAAACTACGAGTTTCCTGAAATCTCAGCAAACTTTTTTTCACCCAATCTTGATGATACTTGCAGGTAATGATCAGTACACCAATCCCACTGGGCTCACCAAATTTCGTTCTTCTCAGTTAAACCGTTCCTTTGCAGGAACCGTTTTCATGTTTAGGTTTCACTCTGTTTTCTCCTATATGGATACATGTAGTTGGAACTCTAAATCAAACACGGTTTGTGCTAGCTCTTTGAAACTTACCACAATAATGTAGTTCCAAGTTCTATCGCTATGGTTTGTGTCCTATTGAAGTAGCCCCAAGCAGAGACTGACGAGAATCACTTTCATTGAAAGGGGTTGCCAAGCTTCCAAAAAACTACGAGTTTCCTGAAATCTCAGCAAACATTTTTTCACTCAATCTTGATGATACTTGCAGGTAATGATCAGTACACCAATCCCACTTGGCTCACCAAATTTCGTTATTCTCGGTTATTCCCTTCCTTTGCAGGAACCGTTTTCATGTTTAGGTTTCACTCTGTTTTCTCCTATATGGATACATGTAGTTGGAACGCTAAATAAAACACGGTTTGTGCTAGCTCTTTGAAACATGGCACAATAATGTAGTTCCAAGTTCGATCGCTATTGTTTGTGTCCTATTGAAGTAGCCCCAAGCAGAGACTGACGAGAATCACTTTCATTGAAAGGGGTTGCCAAGCTTCCAAAAAACTACGAGTTTCCTGAAATCTCAGCAAACATTTTTTCACCCAATCTTGATGATACTTGCAGGTAATGATCAGTACACCAATCCCACTTGGTTCACCAAATTTCATTCTTTTCGGTTAAACCGTTCCTTTGCAGAAACTGTTTTCATGTTTAGGTTTCACTCTGTTTTCTCCTATATGGATATATGTAGTTGGAACTCTAAATCAAACACGGTTTGTGCTAGCTCTTTCAAACATGGCACAATAATGTAGTTCCAAGTTCTATCGCTATTGTTTGTGTCCTATTGAAGTAGCCCCAAGCAGAGACTGACGAGAATCACTTTCATTGAAAGGGGTTGCCAAGCTTCCAAAAAACTACGAGTTTCCTGAAATCTCAGCAAACATTTTTTCACCCAATCTTGATGATACTTGCAGGTAATGATCAGTACACCAATCCCACTTGGTTCACCAAATTTCATTCTTTTCGGTTAAACCGTTCCTTTGCAGAAATTGTTTTCATGTTTAGGTTTCACTCTGTTTTCTCCTATATGGATACATGTAGTTGGAACGCTAAATAAAACACGGTTTGTGCTAGCTCTTTGAAACATGGCACAATAATGTAGTTCCAAGTTCTATCGCTATGGTTTGTGTCCTATTGAAGTAGCCCCAAGCAGAGACTGACGAGAATCACTTTCATTGAAAGGGGTTGCCAAGCTTCCAAAAAACTACGAGTTTCCTGAAATCTCAGCAAACATTTTTTCACTCAATCTTGATGATACTTGCAGGTAATGATCAGTACACCAATCCCACTTGGCTCACCAAATTTCGTTATTCTCGGTTATTCCCTTCCTTTGCAGGAACCGTTTTCATGTTTAGGTTTCACTCTGTTTTCTCCTATATGGATACATGTAGTTGGAACTCTAAATCAAACACGGTTTGTGCTAGCTCTTTGAAACTTGGCACAATAATGTAGTTCCAAGTTCTATCGCTATGGTTTGTGTCCTATTGAAGTAGCCCCAAGCAGAGACTGACGAGAATCACTTTCATTAAAAGGGGTTGCCAAGCTTCCAAAAAACTACGAGTTTCCTGAAATCTCAGCAACCATTTTTTCACCCAATCTTGATGATACTTGCAAGTAATGATCAGTACACCAATCCCACTGGGCTCACCAAATTTCGTTCTTCTCGGTTAAACCGTTCCTTTGCAGTAATAGTTTTCATGTTTAGGTTTCACTCTGTTTTCTCCTATATGGATATATGTAGTTGGAACTCTAAATCAAACACGGTTTGTGCTAGCTCTTTGAAACTTGGCACAATAATGTAGTTCCCAGTTTTATCGCTATGGTTTGTGTCCTATTGAAGTAGCCCCAAGCAGAGACTGACGAGAATCACTTTCATTGAAAGGGGTTGCCAAGCTTCCAAAAACTACGAGTTTCCTGAAATCTCAGCAAACATTTTTTCACCCAATCTTGATGATACTTGCAGGAAATGATCAGTACACCAATCCAACTGGGCTCACCAAATTTCGTTCTTCTCGGTTAAATCGTTCCTATGCAGGAACCGTTTTCATGTTTAGGTTTCACTCTGTTTTCTCCTATATGGATACATGTAGTTGGAACTCTAAATCAAAGACGGTTTGTGCTAGCTCTTTGAAACTTGGCACAATAATGTAGTTCCCAGTTTATCGCTATGGTTTGTGTCCTATTGAAGTAGCCCCAAGCAGAGACTGACGAGAATCACTTTCATTGAAAGGGCATGCCAAGCTTCCAAAGAACTACGAGTTTCCTGAAATCTCAGCAACCATATTTTCACCCAATCTTGATGATACTTGCAGGTAATGATCAGTACACCAATCCCACTTGGTTCACCAAATTTCGTTCTTTTCGGTTACACCGTTCCTTTGCAGGAACCGTTTTCATGATTAGGTTTCACTCTGTTATCTCCTATATGGATACATGTAGTTGGAACTCTGAATCAAACACGGTTTGTGCTAGCTCTTTGAAACTTGGCACAATAATGTAGTTCCAAGTTCTATCTCTATGGTTTGTGTCCTATTGAAGTAGCCCCAAGCAGAAACTGACGAGAATCACTTTCATTGAAAGGGGTTGCCAAGCTTCCAAAAAACTACGAGTTTCCTGAAATCTCAGCAAACATTTTTTCACTCAATCTTTATGATACTTGCAGGTAATGATCAGTACACCAATCCCACTTGATTCACCAAATTTCGTTCTTTTCGGTTAAACCGTTCCTTTGCAGGAACCGTTTTCATGTTTAGGTTTCACTCTGTTTTCTCCTATATGATACATGTAGTTGGAACTCTAAATCAAACACGGTTTGTGCTAGCTCTTTGAAACTTAGCACAATAATGTAGTTCCAAGTTCTATCGCTATGGTTTGTGTCCTATTGAAGTAGCCCCAAGCAGAGACTGACGAGAATCACTTTCATTGAAAGTGGTTGCCAAGCTTCCAAAAAACTACGAGTTTCCTGAAATCACAGCAAACATTTTTTCACTCAATCTTGATGATACTTGCAGGTAATGATCAGTACACCAATCCCACTTGGCTCACCAAATTTCGTTATTCTCGGTTATACCGTTCCTTTGCAGGAAACGTTTTCATGTTTAGGTTTCACTCTGTTTTCTCCTATATGGATACATGTAGTTGGAACTCTAAATCAAACACGGTTTGTGCTACCTCTTTGAAACTTGGCACAATAATGTAGTTCCAAGTTCTATCGCTATGGTTTGTGTCCTATTGAAGTAGCCCCAAGCAGAGACTGACGAGAATCACTTTCATTGAAAGGGGTTGCCAAGCTTCCAAAAAACTACGAGTTTCCTGAAATCTCAGCAAACTTTTTTTCACCCAATCTTGATGATACTTGCAGGTAATGATCAGTACACAAATCCCACTGGGCTCACCAAATTTCGTTCTTCTCAGTTAAACCGTTCCTTTGCAGGAACCGTTTTAATGTTTAGGTTTCACTCTGTTTTCTCCTATATGGATACATGTAGTTGGAACTCTAAATCAAACACGGTTTGTGCTAGCTCTTTGAAACTTGGCACAATAATGTAGTTCCAAGTTCTATCGCTATGGTTTGTTTCCTATTGAGGTAGCCCCAAGCAGAGACTGAAGAGAATCCCTTTCATTGAAAGGGGTTGCAAAGCTTCCAAAAAACTACGAGTTTCCTGAAATCTCAGCAAACCTTTTTTCACCCAATCTTGATGATACTTGCAGGTAATGAACAGTACACCAATCCCACTTGGCTCAAAAAATTTCGTTCTTCTAGGTGAATCCGTTCCTTTGCAGGAACCGTTTTCATGTTTAGGTTTCACTCTGTTTTCTCCTATATGGATACATGTAGTTGGAACTCTAAATTAAACACGGTTTGTGCTAGCTCTTTGAAACTTGGCACAATAATGTAGTTCCAAGTTCTATTGCTATGGTTTGTGTCCTATTTAAGTAGCCCCAAGCAGAGACTGACGAGAATCACTTTCATTGAAAGGGGTTGCCAAGCTTCCGAAAAACTACGAGTTTCCTGAAATCTCAGCAAACCTTTTTTCACCCAATCTTGATGATACTTGCAGGTAATGATCAGTACACCAATCCCACTTGGCTCACCAAATTTCGTTCTTTTCGGTTAAACCGTTCCTTTGTAGAAACTGTTTTCATGTTTAGGTTTCACTCTGTTTTCTCCTATATGGATATATGTAGTTGGAACTCTAAATCAAACACGGTTTGTGCTAGCTCTTTGAAACATGGCACAATAATGTAGTTCCCAGTTTTATCGCTATGGTTTGTTTCCTATTGAAGTAGCCCCAAGCAGAGACTGACGAGAATCACTTTCATTGAAAGGGGTTGCCAAGCTTCCAAAAAACTACGAGTTTCCTGAAATCTCAGCAAACATTTTTTCACTCAATCTTGATGATACTTGCAGGTAATGATCAGTACACCAATCCCACTTGGCTCACCAAATTTCGTTATTCTCGGTTATTCCCTTCCTTTGCAGGAACCGTTTTCATGTTTAGGTTTCACTCTGTTTTCTCCTATATGGATACATGTAGTTGGAACTCTAAATCAAACACGGTTTGTGCTAGCTCTTTGAAACTTGGCACAATAATGTAGTTCCAAGTTCTATCGCTATGGTTTGTGTCCTATTGAAGTAGCCCCAAGCAGAGACTGACGAGAATCACTTTCATTAAAAGGGGTTGCCAAGCTTCCAAAAAACTACGAGTTTCCTGAAATCTCAGCAACCATTTTTTCACCCAATCTTGATGATACTTGCAAGTAATGATCAGTACACCAATCCCACTGGGCTCACCAAATTTCGTTCTTCTCGGTTAAACCGTTCCTTTGCAGTAATAGTTTTCATGTTTAGGTTTCACTCTGTTTTCTCCTATATGGATATATGTAGTTGGAACTCTAAATCAAACACGGTTTGTGCTAGCTCTTTGAAACTTGGCACAATAATGTAGTTCCCAGTTTTATCGCTATGGTTTGTGTCCTATTGAAGTAGCCCCAAGCAGAGACTGACGAGAATCACTTTCATTGAAAGGGGTTGCCAAGCTTCCAAAAAACTACGAGTTTCCTGAAATCTCAGCAAACATTTTTTCACCCAATCTTGATGATACTTGCAGGTAATGATCAGTACACCAATCCAACTGGGCTCACCAAATTTCGTTCTTCTCGGTTAAACCGTTCCTATGCAGGAACCGTTTTCATGTTTGGGTTTCACTCTGTTTTCTCCTATATGGATACATGTAGTTGGAACTCTAAATCAAAGACGGTTTGTGCTAGCTCTTTGAAACTTGGCACAATAATGTAGTTCCCAGTTTATCGCTATGGTTTGTGTCCTATTGAAGTAGCCCCAAGCAGAGACTGACGAGAATCACTTTCATTGAAAGGGCATGCCAAGCTTCCAAAGAACTACGAGTTTCCTGAAATCTCAGCAACCATATTTTCACCCAATCTTGATGATACTTGCAGGTAATGATCAGTACACCAATCCCACTTGGTTCACCAAATTTCGTTCTTTTCGGTTACACCGTTCCTTTGCAGGAACCGTTTTCATGATTAGGTTTCACTCTGTTATCTCCTATATGGATACATGTAGTTGGAACTCTGAATCAAACACGGTTTGTGCTAGCTCTTTGAAACTTGGCACAATAATGTAGTTCCAAGTTCTATCTCTATGGTTTGTGTCCTATTGAAGTAGCCCCAAGCAGAAACTGACGAGAATCACTTTCATTGAAAGGGGTTGCCAAGCTTCCAAAAAACTACGAGTTTCCTGAAATCACAGCAAACATTTTTTCACTCAATCTTGATGATACTTGCAGGTAATGATCAGTACACCAATCCCACTTGGCTCACCAAATTTCGTTATTCTCGGTTATACCGTTCCTTTGCAGGAAACGTTATCATGTTTAGGTTTCACTCTGTTTTCTCCTATATGGATACATGTAGTTGGAACTCTAAATCAAACACGGTTTGTGCTAGCTCTTTGAAACTTGGCACAATAATGTAGTTCCAAGTTCTATCGCTATGGTTTGTGTCCTATTGAAGTAGCCCCAAGCAGAGACTGACGAGAATCACTTTCATTGAAAGGGGTTGCCAAGCTTCCAAAAAACTACGAGTTTCCTGAAATCTCAGCAAACTTTTTTTCACCCAATCTTGATGATACTTGCAGGTAATGATCAGTACACAAATCCCACTGGGCTCACCAAATTTCGTTCTTCTCAGTTAAACCGTTCCTTTGCAGGAACCGTTTTAATGTTTAGGTTTCACTCTGTTTTCTCCTATATGGATACATGTAGTTGGAACTCTAAATCAAACACGGTTTGTGCTAGCTCTTTGAAACTTGGCACAATAATGTAGTTCCAAGTTCTATCGCTATGGTTTGTTTCCTATTGAGGTAGCCCCAAGCAGAGACTGAAGAGAATCCCTTTCATTGAAAGGGGTTGCAAAGCTTCCAAAAAACTACGAGTTTCCTGAAATCTCAGCAAACCTTTTTTCACCCAATCTTGATGATACTTGCAGGTAATGAACAGTACACCAATCCCACTTGGCTCAAAAAATTTCGTTCTTCTAGGTGAATCCGTTCCTTTGCAGGAACCGTTTTCATGTTTAGGTTTCACTCTGTTTTCTCCTATATGGATACATGTAGTTGGAACTCTAAATTAAACACGGTTTGTGCTAGCTCTTTGAAACTTGGCACAATAATGTAGTTCCAAGTTCTATTGCTATGGTTTGTGTCCTATTTAAGTAGCCCCAAGCAGAGACTGACGAGAATCACTTTCATTGAAAGGGGTTGCCAAGCTTCCGAAAAACTACGAGTTTCCTGAAATCTCAGCAAACCTTTTTTCACCCAATCTTGATGATACTTGCAGGTAATGATCAGTACACCAATCCCACTTGGCTCACCAAATTTCGTTCTTTTCGGTTAAACCGTTCCTTTGTAGAAACTGTTTTCATGTTTAGGTTTCACTCTGTTTTCTCCTATATGGATATATGTAGTTGGAACTCTAAATCAAACACGGTTTGTGCTAGCTCTTTGAAACATGGCACAATAATGTAGTTCCCAGTTTTATCGCTATGGTTTGTTTCCTATTGAAGTAGCCCCAAGCAGAGACTGACGAGAATCACTTTCATTGAAAGGGGTTGCCAAGCTTCCAAAAAACTACGAGTTTCCTGAAATCTCAGCAAACATTTTTTCACCCAATCTTGATGATACTTGCAGGTAATGATCAGTACACCAATCCAACTGGGCTCACCAAATTTCGTTCTTCTCGGTTAATCCGTTCATTTGTAGGAACCGTTTTCATGTTTAGGTTTCACTCTGTTTTCTCCTATATGGATACATGTAGTTGGAACTCTAAATCAAAGACGGTTTGTGCTAGCTCTTGAAACTTGGCACAATAATGTAGTTCCCAGTTTTATCGCTATGGTTTGTGTCCTATTGAAGTAGCCCCAAGCAGAGACTGACGAGAATCACTTTCATTGAAAGGGGATGCCAAGCTTCCGAAAAACTACGAGTTTCCTGAATTCTCAGCAAACCTTTTTTCACCCAATCTTGATGATACTTGCAGGTAATGATCAGTACACCAATCCCACTTGGCTCAGCAAATTTCGTTCTTCTAGGTGAATCCGTTCCTTTGCAGGAACCGTTTTCATGTTTAGGTTTCACTCTGTTTTCTCCTATATGGATACATGTAGTTGGAACTCTAAATTAACCACGGTTTGTGCTAGCTCTTTGAAACTTGGCACAATAATGTAGTTCCAAGTTCTATCGCTATGGTTTGTGTCCTATTGAAGTAGCCCCAGCAGAGACTGACGAGAATCACTTTCATTGAAAGGGGTTCACAAGCTTCCAAAATTCTACGAGTTTCCTGAAATCTCAGCAAACCTTTTTTCACCCAATCTTGATGATACTTGCAGGTAATGATCAGTACACCAATCCCACTTGGCTCACCAAATTTCGTTCTTTTCGGTTAAACCGTTCCTTTGTAGAAACTGTTTTCATGTTTATGTTTCACTCTGTTTTCTCCTATATGGATATATGTAGTTGGAACTCTAAATCAAACACGGTTTCTGCTAGCTCTTTGAAACTTGGCACAATAATGTAGTTCCAAGTTCTATCGCAATGGTTTGTGTCCTATTGAGGTAGCCCCAAGCAGAGACTGACGAGAATCACTTTCATTGAAAGGGGTTGCCAAGCTTCCAAAAAACTACGAGTTTCCTGAAATCTCAGCAAACTTTTTTTCACCCAATCTTGATGATACTTGCAGGTAATGATCAGTACACCAATCCCACTTGGCTCACCAAATTTTGTTCTTCTCAGTTAAACGGTTCCTTTGCAGGAACCGTTTTCATGATTAGGTTTCACTCTGTTTTCTCCTATATGAATACATGTAGTTGGAACTCTAAATCAAAGACGGTTTGTGCTAGCTCTTTGAAACTTGGCACAATAATGTAGTTCCCAGTTTTATCGCTATGGTTTGTGTCCTATTGAAGTAGCCCCAAGCAGAGACTGACAAGAATCACTTTCATTGAAAGGGGATGCCAAGCTTCCTAAGAACTATGAGTTTCCTGAAATCTCAGCAACCATATTTTCACCCAATCTTGATGATACTTGCAGGTAATGATCAGTACACCAATCCCACTTGGTTCACCAAATTTCGTTCTTTTCGGTTACACCGTTCCTTTACAGGAACCGTTTTCATGATTAGGTTTCACTCTGTTATCTCCTATATGGATACCTGTAGTTGGAACTCTAAATCAAACACGGTTTGTGCTAGCTCTTTGAAACGTGGCACAATAATGTAGTTCCAAGTTCTATCACTATGGTTTGTGTCCTATTGAAGTAGCCCCAAGCAGAGACTGACGAGAATCACTTTCATTGAAAGGGGTTGCCAAGCTTCCAAAAAACTACGAGTTTCCTGAAATCTCAGCAAACTTTTTTTCACCCAATCTTGATGATACTTGCAGGTAATGATCAGTGCACCAATCCCACTGGGCTCACCAAATTTCGTTCTTCTCAGTTAAACCGTTCCTTTGCAGGAACCGTTTTAATGTTTAGGTTTCACTCTGTTTTCTCCTATATGGATACATGTAGTTGGAACTCTAAATCAAACACGGTTTGTGCTAGCTCTTTGAAAATTGGCACAATAATGTAGTTCCAAGTTCTATCGCTATGTTTTGTTTCCTATTGAGGTAGCCCCAAGCAGAGACTGAAGAGAATCACTTTCATTGAAAGGGGTTGCCAAGCTTCCAAAAAACTACGAGTTTCCTGAAATCTCAGCAAACATTTTTTCACCCAATCTTGATGATACTTGCAGGTAATGAACAGTACACCAATCCCACTTGGCTCAAAAAATTTCGTTCTTCTAGGTGAATCCGTTCCTTTGCAGGAACCGTTTTCATGTTTAGGTTTCACTCTGTTTTCTCCTATATGGATACATGTAGTTGGAACTCTAAATTAAACACGGTTTGTGCTAGCTCTTTGAAACTTGGCACAATAATGTAGTTCCAAGTTCTATTGCTATGGTTTGTGTCCTATTTAAGTAGCCCCAAGCAGAGACTGACGAGAATCACTTTCATTGAAAGGGGTTGCCAAGCTTCCGAAAAACTACGAGTTTCCTGAAATCTCAGCAAACCTTTTTTCACCCAATCTTGATGATACTTGCAGGTAATGATCAGTACACCAATCCCACTTGGCTCACCAAATTTCGTTCTTTTCGGTTAAACCGTTCCTTTTGTAGAAACTGTTTTAATGTTTAGGTTTCACTCTGTTTTCTCCTATATGGATATATGTAGTTGGAACTCTAAATCAAACACGGTTTGTGCTACCTCTTTGAAACTTGGCACAATAATGTAGTTCCCAGATTTATCGCTATGGTTTGTGTCCTATTGAAGTAGCCCCAAGCAGAGACTGACAAGAATCACTTTCATTGAAAGGGGATGCCAAGCTTCCAAAGAACTACGAGTTTCCTGAAATCTCAGCAACCATATTTTCACCCAATCTTGATGATACTTGCAGGTAATGATCAGTACACCAATCCCACTTGGTTCACCAAATTTCGTTCTTTTCGGTTACACCGTTCCTTTGCAGGAACCGTTTTAATGTTTAGGTTTCACTCTGTTTTCTCCTATATGGATACATGTAGTTGGAACTCTAAATCAAACAAGGTTTTTGCTAGCTCTTTGAAACTTACCACAATAATGTAGTTCCAATTTCTATCGCTATGGTTTGTGTGCTATTGAAGTAGCCCCAAGCAGAGACTGACGAGAATCACTTTCATTGAAAGGGGTTGCCAAGCTTCCAAAAAACTACGAGTTTCCTGAAATCTCAGCAAACATTTTTTCACCCAATCTTGATGATACTTGCAGGTAATGATCAGTACACCAATCCCACTTGGCTCACCAAATTTCGTTCTTTTCGGTTAAACCGTTCCTTTGCAGAAACTGTTTTCATGTTTAGGTTTCACTCTGTTTTCTCCTATATGGATATATGTAGTTGGAACTCTAAATCAAACACGGTTTGTGCTAGCTCTTTGAAACTTGACACAATAATGTAGTTCCAAGTTCTATCGCTATGGTTTGTGTCCTATTGAGGTAGCCCCAAGCAGAGACTGACGAGAATCACTTTCATTGAAAGGGGTTGCCAAGCTTCCAAAAAACTACGAGTTTCCTGAAATCTCAGCAAACTTTTTTTCACCCAATCTTGATGATACTTGCAGGTAATGATCAGTACACCAATCCCACTTGGCTCACCAAATTTTGTTCTTCTCAGTTAAACGGTTCCTTTGCAGGAACCGTTTTCATGATTAGGTTTCACTCTGTTTTCTCCTATATGGATACATGTAGTTGGTACTCTAAATCAAACACGGTTTGTGCTAGCTCTTTGAAACTTACCACAATAATGTAGTTCCGAGTTCTATCGCTATGGTTTGTGTCATATTGAAGTAGCCCGAAGCAGAGACTGACGAGAATCACTTTCATTGAAAGGGGTTGCCAAGCTTCCAAAAAACTACGAGTTTCCTGAAATCTCAGCAAACATTTTTTCAGTCAATCTTGATGAAACTTGCAGGTAATGATCAGTACACCAATCCCACTTGGCTCACCAAATTTTTTTCTTCTCGGTTATACCGTTCCTTTGCAGGAACCGTTTTCATGTTAAGGTTTCACTCTGTTTTCTACTACTTGGATACATGTATTTGGAACTCTAAATCAAACACGGTTTGTGCTAGCTCTTTGAAACTTGGCACAATAATGTAGTTCCAAGTTCTATCGCTATGGTTTGTTTCCTATTGAGGTAGCCCCAAGCAGAGACTGACGAGTATCACTTTCATTGAAAGGGGTTGCCAAGCTTCCAAAAAACTACGAGTTTCCTGAAATCTCAGCAAACATTTTTTCACCCAATCTTGATGATACTTGCAGGTAATGAACAGTACACCAATCCCACTTGGCTCAAAAAATTTCGTTCTTCTAGGTGAATCCGTTCCTTTGCAGGAACCGTTTTCCTGTTTAGGATTCACTCTGTTTTCTCCTATAGGGATACATGTAGTTGGAACTCTAAATTAAACACGGTTTGTGCTAGCTCTTTGAAACTTGGCACAATAATGTAGTTCCAAGTTCTATGGCTATGGTTTGTGTCCTATTTAAGTAGCCCCAAGCAGAGACTGACGAGAATCACTTTCATTGAAAGGGGTTGCCAAGCTTCCGAAAAACTACGAGTTTCCTGAAATCTCAGCAAACCTTTTTTCACCCAATCTTGATGATACTTGCAGGTAATGATCAGTACACCAATCCCACTTGGCTCACAAAATTTCGTTCTTCTCGGTTAAACCGTTCCTTTGCAGGAACCGTTTTCATGTTTAGGTTTCACTCTGTTTTCTCCTATATGGATACATGTAGTTGGAACTCTAAATCAAAAACGGTTTGTGCTAGCTCTTTGAAACTTGGCAAAATAATGTAGTTCCAAGTTCTATCGCTATGGTTTGTGTCCTATTGAGGTAGCCCCAAGCAGAGACTGACGAGTATCACTTTCATTGAAAGGGGTTGCCAAGCTTCCAAAAAACTACGAGTTTCCTGAAATCTCAGCAAACCTTTTTTGACCCAATCTTGATGATACTTGCAGGTAATGAACAGTACACCAATCCCACTTGGCTCAGCAAATTTCGTTCTTCTCGGTTATACCGTTCCTTTGCCGGAACCGTTTTCATGTTTAGGTTTCACTCTGTTTTCTCCTATATGGATACATGTAGTTGGAACTCTAAATCAAAGACGGTTTGTGCTAGCTCTTGAAACTTGGCACAATAATGTAGTTCCCAGTTTTATCGCTATGGTTTGTGTCCTATTGAAGTAGCCCCAAGCAGAGACTGACGAGAATCACTTTCATTGAAAGGGGATGCCAAGCTTCCGAAAAACTACGAGTTTCCTGAATTCTCAGCAAACCTTTTTTCACCCAATCTTGATGATACTTGCAGGTAATGATCAGTACACCAATCCCACTTGGCTCAGCAATTTTCGTTCTTCTAGGTGAATCCGTTCCTTTGCAGGAACCGTTTTCATGTTTAGGTTTCACTCTGTTTTCTCCTATATGGATACATGTAGTTGGAACTCTAAATTAAACACGGTTTGTGCTAGCTCTTTGAAACTTGGCACAATAATGTAGTTCCAAGTTCTATGGCTATGGTTTGTGTCCTATTTAAGTAGCCCCAAGCAGAGACTGACGAGAATCACTTTCATTGAAAGGGGTTGCCAAGCTTCCGAAAAACTACGAGTTTCCTGAAATCTCAGCAAACCATTTTTCACCCAATCTTGATGATACTTGCAGGTAATGATCAGTACACCAATCCCACTGTGATCACCAAATTTCGTTCTTCTTGGTTAAACCGTTCCTTTGCAGGAACCGTTTTCATGTTTAGGTTTCACTCTGTTTTCTCCTATATGGATACATGTAGTTGGAACTCTAAATCAAACACGGTTTGTGCTAGCTCTTTGAAACTTGGCACAATAATGTAGTTCCAAGTTCTATCGCTATGATTTGTGTCCTATTGAAGTAGCCCCAAGCAGAGACTGACGAGAATCACTTTCATTGAAAGGGGTTGCCAAGCTTCCAAAAATCTACGAGTTTCCTGAAATCTCAGCAAACTTTTTTTCACCCAATCTTGATGATACTTGAAGGTAATGATCAGTACACCAATCGCACTTGGCTCACCAAATTTCGTGCTTCTCAGTTAAACCGTTCCTTTGCAGGAACCATTTTCATGTTTAGGTTTCACTCTGTTTTCTCCTATATGGATACATGTAGTTGGAACTTTAAATCAAACACGGTTTGTGCTAGCTCTTTGAAACTTACCACAATAATGTAGTTCCAAGTTCTATTGCTATGGTTTGTGTCCTATTGAAGTAGCCCCAAGCAGAGACTGACCAGAATCACTTTCATTGAAAGGGGTTGACAAGCTTCCAAAACACTATTAGTTTCCTGAAATCTCAGCAAACATTTTTTCACCCAATCTTGATGACACTTGCAGGTAATGATCAGTACACCAATCCCACTTGGCTCACCAAATTTCTTTCTTTTCGGTTAAACCGTTCCTTTGCAGAAACCGTTTTCATGTTTAGGTTTCACTCTGTTTTCTCCTATATTGATACATGTAGTTGGAACTCTAAATCAAACACGGTTTGTGCTAGCTCTTTGAAACTTGGCACAATAATGTAGTTCCAAGTTTTATCGCTATGATTTGTGTCCTATTGAAGTAGCCCCAAGCAGATTCTGACGAGAATCACCTTCATTGAAAGGGGTTGCCAAGCTTCCAAAAAACTACGTGTTTCCTGAAATCTCAGCCAACTTTTTTTCACCCAATCTTGATGATACTTGAAGGTAATGATCAGTACACCAATCCCACTTGGCTCACCAAATTTCGTTCTTCTCAGTTAAACCGTTCCTTTGCAGGAACCGTTTTCATGTTTAGATTTCACTCTGTTTTCTCCTATATGGATACATGTAGTTGGAACTCTAAATCAAACACGGTTTGTGCTAGCTCTTTGAAACTTACCACAATAATGTAGTTCCAAGTTCTATCGCTATGGTTTGTGTCCTATTGAAGTAGCCCCAAGCAGAGACTGAGGAGAATCACTTTCATTGAAAGGGGTTGACAAGCTTCCAAAACACTACGAGTTTCCTGAAATCTCAGCAAACATTTTTTCACCCAATCTTGATGACACTTGCAGGTAATGATCAGTACACCAATCCCACTTGGCTCACCAAATTTCGTTCTTTTCGGTTAAACCGTTCCTTTGCAGAAACCGTTTTCATGTTTAGGTTTCACTCTGTTTTCTCCTATATTGATACATGTAGTTGGAACTCTAAATCAAACACGGTTTGTGCTAGCTCTTTGAAACTTGGCACAATAATGTAGTTCCAAGTTCTATCGCTATGGTTTGTGTCCTATTGAAGTAGTCCCAAGCAGAGACTGACAATTATCACTTTTATTGAAAGGGGTTGCCAAGCTTCCAAAAAACTACGAGTTTCCTGAAATCTCAGCAAACATTTTTTTAACTCAATCTTGATGTTACTTGCAGGTAATGATCAGTACACCGTTCCCACTTGGCTCACCAAATTTCGTTATTCTCGGTTATACCGTTCCTTTGCAGGAACCGTTTTCATGTTTAGGTTTCACTCTGTTTTCTCCTATATGGATACATGTATTTGGAACTCTAAATCAAACACGGTTTGTGCTAGCTCTTTGAAACTTGGCACAATAATGTAGTTCCAAGTTCTATCGCTATGGTTTGTGTCCTATTGAAGTAGCCCCAAGCACAGACTGACGAGAATCACTCTCATTGAAAGGGGTTGCCAAGCTTCCAAAAAACTACGAGTTTCCTGAAATCTCAGCAAGCATTTTTTCACCCAATCTTGATGATTCTTGCAGGTAATGATCAGTACACCAATCCCACTGGACTCACCAAATTTCGTTCTTCTTGGTTAAACCGTTCCTTTGCAGGAACCGTTTTCATGTTTAGGTTTCACTCTGTTTTCTCCTATATGGATACATGTAGTTGGAACTCTAAATCAAAAACGGTTTGTGCTAGCTTTGAAACTTGGCACAATAATGTAGTTCCAAGTTCTATCGCTATGGTTTGTGTCCTATTGAGGTAGCCCCAAGCAGAGACTGACGAGAATCACTTTCATTGAAAGGGGTTGCCAAGCTTCCAAAAAACTACGAGTTTCCTGAAATCTCAGCAAACCTTTTTTCACCCAATCTTGATGATACTTGCAGGTAATGAACAGTACACCAATCCCACTTGGTTCAGCAAATTTCGTTCTTTTAGGTTAAACCGTTCCTTTGCAGGAACCGTTTTCATCTTTAGGTTTCACTCTGTTTTCTAATATATGGATACATGTAGTTGGAACTCTAAATTAAACACGGTTTGTGCTAGCTCTTTGAAAATTGGCACAATAATGTAGTTCCAAGTTCTATCGCTATGCTTTGTGTCCTATTGAAGTAGCCCCAAGCAGAGACTGACGAGAATCACTTTCATTGAAAGGGGTTGCCGAGCATCTAATAAACTACGAGTTTCCTGAAATCTCAGCAAACTTTTTTTCACCCAATCTTGTTGATTCTTGCAGGTAATGATCAGTACACCAATCCCACTTGGCTCACCAAATTTCGTTCTTTTCGGTTAAACCGTTCCTTTGCAGAAACCGTTTTCATGTTTAGGTTTCACTCTGTTTTCTCCTATATTGATACATGTAGTTGGAACTCTAAATCAAACACGGTTTGTGCTAGCTCTTTGAAACTTGGCACAATAATGTAGTTCCAAGTTCTATCACTTTGGTTTGTGTCCTATTGAGGTAGCCCGAAGCAGAGACTGACGAGAATCACTTTCATTGAAAGGGGTTGCCAAGCTTCCAGAAAACTACGAGTTTCCTGAAATCTCAGCAAACCTTTTTTCACCCAAATTGATGATACTTGCAGGTAATGAACGGTACACCAATCCCACTAGGCTCACCAAATTTCGTTCTTCTAGGTTATACCGCTCCATTGCAGGAACCATTTTCATGTTTAGGTTTCACTCTGTTTTCTCCTATATGGATACATGTAGTTGGAACTCTAAATCAAACACGGTTTGTGCTAGCTCTTTGAATCTTGGCACAATAATGTAGTTCCAAGTTCTATCGCTATGGTTTGTGTCCTATTGAAGTAGCCCCAAGCAGAGACTGACGAGAATGACTTTCATTGAAAGGGGTTACCAAGCTTCCAAAAAACTACGAGTTTCCTGAAATCTCAGCAAACATTTTTTCACCCAATCTTGATGATTCTTGCAGGTAATGATCAGTACACCAATCCCACTGGGATCACCAAATTTCGTTCTTCTTGGTTAAACCGTTCCTTTGCAGGAACCGTTTTCATGTTTAGGTTTCACTCTGTTTTCTCCTATATGGATACATGTAGTTGGAACTCTAAATCAAACACGGTTTGTGCTAGCTCTTTGAAACTTACCACAATAATGTAGTTCCGAGTTCTATCGCTATGGTTTGTGTCATATTGAAGTAGCCCGAAGCAGAGACTGACGAGAATCACTTTCATTGAAAGGGGTTGCCAAGCTTCCAAAAAACTACGAGTTTCCTGAAATCTCAGCAAACATTTTTTCAGTCAATCTTGATGAAACTTGCAGGTAATGATCAGTACACCAATCCCACTTGGCTCACCAAATTTTTTTCTTCTCGGTTATACCGTTCCTTTGCAGGAACCGTTTTCATGTTAAGGTTTCACTGTGTTTTCTACTACTTGGATACATGTATTTGGAACTCTAAATCAAACACGGTTTGTGCTAGCTCTTTGAAACTTGGCACAATAATGTAGTTCCAAGTTCTATCGCTATGGTTTGTTTCCTATTGAGGTAGCCCCAAGCAGAGACTGACGAGTATCACTTTCATTGAAAAGGGGTTGCCAAGCTTCCAAAAAACTACGAGTTTCCTGAAATCTCAGCAAACATTTTTTCACCCAATCTTGATGATACTTGCAGGTAATGAACAGTACACCAATCCCACTTGGCTCAAAAAATTTCGTTCTTCTAGGTGAATCCGTTCCTTTGCAGGAACCGTTTTCCTGTTTAGGATTCACTCTGTTTTCTCCTATAGGGATACATGTAGTTGGAACTCTAAATTAAACACGGTTTGTGCTAGCTCTTTGAAACTTGGCACAATAATGTAGTTCCAAGTTCTATGGCTATGGTTTGTGTCCTATTTAAGTAGCCCCAAGCAGAGACTGACGAGAATCACTTTCATTGAAAGGGGTTGCCAAGCTTCCGAAAAACTACGAGTTTCCTGAAATCTCAGCAAACCTTTTTTCACCCAATCTTGATGATACTTGCAGGTAATGATCAGTACACCAATCCCACTTGGCTCACAAAATTTCGTTCTTCTCGGTTAAACGTTCCTTTGCAGGAAACCGTTTTCATGTTTAGGTTTCACTCTGTTTTCTCCTATATGGATACATGTAGTTGGAACTCTAAATCAAAAACGGTTTGTGCTAGCTCTTTGAAACTTGGCAAAATAATGTAGTTCCAAGTTCTATCGCTATGGTTTGTGTCCTATTGAGGTAGCCCCAAGCAGAGACTGACGAGTATCACTTTCATTGAAAGGGGTTGCCAAGCTTCCAAAAAACTACGAGTTTCCTGAAATCTCAGCAAACCTTTTTTGACCCAATCTTGATGATACTTGCAGTAATGAACAGTACACCAATCCCACTTGGCTCAGCAAATTTCGTTCTTCTCGGTTATACCGTTCCTTTGCCGGAACCGTTTTCATGTTTAGGTTTCACTCTGTTTTCTCCTATATGGATACATGTAGTTGGAACTCTAAATCAAAGACGGTTTGTGCTAGCTCTTGAAACTTGGCACAATAATGTAGTTCCCAGTTTTATCGCTATGGTTTGTGTCCTATTGAAGTAGCCCCAAGCAGAGACTGACGAGAATCACTTTCATTGAAAGGGATGCCAAGCTTCCGAAAAACTACGAGTTTCCTGAATTCTCAGCAAACCTTTTTTCACCCAATCTTGATGATACTTGCAGGTAATGATCAGTACACCAATCCCACTTGGCTCAGCAATTTTCGTTCTTCTAGGTGAATCCGTTCCTTTGCAGGAACCGTTTTCATGTTTAGGTTTCACTCTGTTTTCTCCTATATGGATACATGTAGTTGGAACTCTAAATTAAACACGGTTTGTGCTAGCTCTTTGAAACTTGGGCACAATAATGTAGTTCCAAGTTCTATGGCTATGGTTTGTGTCCTATTTAAGTAGCCCCAAGCAGAGACTGACGAGAATCACTTTCATTGAAAGGGGTTGCCAAGCTTCCGAAAAACTACGAGTTTCCTGAAATCTCAGCAAACCATTTTTCACCCAATCTTGATGATACTTGCAGGTAATGATCAGTACACCAATCCCACTGTGATCACCAAATTTCGTTCTTCTTGGTTAAACCGTTCCTTTGCAGGAACCGTTTTCATGTTTAGGTTTCACTCTGTTTTCTCCTATATGGATACATGTAGTTGGAACTCTAAATCAAACACGGTTTGTGCTAGCTCTTTGAAACTTGGCACAATAATGTAGTTCCAAGTTCTATCGCTATGATTTGTGTCCTATTGAAGTAGCCCCAAGCAGAGACTGACGAGAATCACTTTCATTGAAAGGGGTTGCCAAGCTTCCAAAAATCTACGAGTTTCCTGAAATCTCAGCAAACTTTTTTTCACCCAATCTTGATGATACTTGAAGGTAATGATCAGTACACCAATCGCACTTGGCTCACCAAATTTCGTGCTTCTCAGTTAAACCGTTCCTTTGCAGGAACCATTTTCATGTTTAGGTTTCACTCTGTTTTCTCCTATATGGATACATGTAGTTGGAACTTTAAATCAAACACGGTTTGTGCTAGCTCTTTGAAACTTACCACAATAATGTAGTTCCAAGTTCTATTGCTATGGTTTGTGTCCTATTGAAGTAGCCCCAAGCAGAGACTGACCAGAATCACTTTCATTGAAAGGGGTTGACAAGCTTCCAAAACACTATTAGTTTCCTGAAATCTCAGCAAACATTTTTTCACCCAATCTTGATGACACTTGCAGGTAATGATCAGTACACCAATCCCACTTGGCTCACCAAATTTCTTTCTTTTCGGTTAAACCGTTCCTTTGCAGAAACCGTTTTCATGTTTAGGTTTCACTCTGTTTTCTCCTATATTGATACATGTAGTTGGAACTCTAAATCAAACACGGTTTGTGCTAGCTCTTTGAAACTTGGCACAATAATGTAGTTCCAAGTTTTATCGCTATGATTTGTGTCCTATTGAAGTAGCCCCAAGCAGATTCTGACGAGAATCACCTTCATTGAAAGGGGTTGCCAAGCTTCCAAAAAACTACGTGTTTCCTGAAATCTCAGCCAACTTTTTTTCACCCAATCTTGATGATACTTGAAGGTAATGATCAGTACACCAATCCCACTTGGCTCACCAAATTTCGTTCTTCTCAGTTAAACCGTTCCTTTGCAGGAACCGTTTTCATGTTTAGATTTCACTCTGTTTTCTCCTATATGGATACATGTAGTTGGAACTCTAAATCAAACACGGTTTGTGCTAGCTCTTTGAAACTTACCACAATAATGTAGTTCCAAGTTCTATCGCTATGGTTTGTGTCCTATTGAAGTAGCCCCAAGCAGAGACTGAGGAGAATCACTTTCATTGAAAGGGGTTGACAAGCTTCCAAAACACTACGAGTTTCCTGAAATCTCAGCAAACATTTTTTCACCCAATCTTGATGACACTTGCAGGTAATGATCAGTACACCAATCCCACTTGGCTCACCAAATTTCGTTCTTTTCGGTTAAACCGTTCCTTTGCAGAAACCGTTTTCATGTTTAGGTTTCACTCTGTTTTCTCCTATATTGATACATGTAGTTGGAACTCTAAATCAAACACGGTTTGTGCTAGCTCTTTGAAACTTGGCACAATAATGTAGTTCCAAGTTCTATCGCTATGGTTTGTGTCCTATTGAAGTAGTCCCAAGCAGAGACTGACAATTATCACTTTTATTGAAAGGGGTTGCCAAGCTTCCAAAAAACTACGAGTTTCCTGAAATCTCAGCAAACATTTTTTTAACTCAATCTTGATGTTACTTGCAGGTAATGATCAGTACACCGTTCCCACTTGGCTCACCAAATTTCGTTATTCTCGGTTATACCGTTCCTTTGCAGGAACCGTTTTCATGTTTAGGTTTCACTCTGTTTTCTCCTATATGGATACATGTATTTGGAACTCTAAATCAAACACGGTTTGTGCTAGCTCTTTGAAACTTGGCACAATAATGTAGTTCCAAGTTCTATCGCTATGGTTTGTGTCCTATTGAAGTAGCCCCAAGCACAGACTGACGAGAATCACTTTCATTGAAAGGGGTTGCCAAGCTTCCAAAAAACTACGAGTTTCCTGAAATCTCAGCAAGCATTTTTTCACCCAATCTTGATGATTCTTGCAGGTAATGATCAGTACACCAATCCCACTGGACTCACCAAATTTCGTTCTTCTTGGTTAAACCGTTCCTTTGCAGGAACCGTTTTCATGTTTAGGTTTCACTCTGTTTTCTCCTATATGGATACATGTAGTTGGAACTCTAAATCAAAAACGGTTTGTGCTAGCTTTGAAACTTGGCACAATAATGTAGTTCCAAGTTCTATCGCTATGGTTTGTGTCCTATTGAGGTAGCCCCAAGCAGAGACTGACGAGAATCACTTTCATTGAAAGGGGTTGCCAAGCTTCCAAAAAACTACGAGTTTCCTGAAATCTCAGCAAACCTTTTTTCACCCAATCTTGATGATACTTGCAGGTAATGAACAGTACACCAATCCCACTTGGTTCAGCAAATTTCGTTCTTTTAGGTTAAACCGTTCCTTTGCAGGAACCGTTTTCATCTTTAGGTTTCACTCTGTTTTCTAATATATGGATACATGTAGTTGGAACTCTAAATTAAACACGGTTTGTGCTAGCTCTTTGAAAATTGGCACAATAATGTAGTTCCAAGTTCTATCGCTATGCTTTGTGTCCTATTGAAGTAGCCCAAGCAGAGACTGACGAGAATCACTTTCATTGAAAGGGGTTGCCGAGCATCTAATAAACTACGAGTTTCCTGAAATCTCAGCAAACTTTTTTTCACCCAATCTTGTTGATTCTTGCAGGTAATGATCAGTACACCAATCCCACTTGGCTCACCAAATTCGTTCTTTTCGGTTAAACCGTTCCTTTGCAGAAACCGTTTTCATGTTTAGGTTTCACTCTGTTTTCTCCTATATTGATACATGTAGTTGGAACTCTAAATCAAACACGGTTTGTGCAAGCTCTTTGAAACTTGGCACAATAATGTAGTTCCAAGTTCTATCACTTTGGTTTGTGTCCTATTGAGGTAGCCCGAAGCAGAGACTGACGAGAATCACTTTCATTGAAAGGGGTTGCCAAGCTTCCAGAAAACTACGAGTTTCCTGAAATCTCAGCAAAACCTTTTTTCACCCAAATTGATGATACTTGCAGGTAATGAACGGTACACCAATCCCACTAGGCTCACCAAATTTCGTTCTTCTAGGTTATACCGCTCCATTGCAGGAACCATTTTCATGTTTAGGTTTCACTCTGTTTTCTCCTATATGGATACATGTAGTTGGAACTCTAAATCAAACACGGTTTGTGCTAGCTCTTTGAATCTTGGCACAATAATGTAGTTCCAAGTTCTATCGCTATGGTTTGTGTCCTATTGAAGTAGCCCCAAGCAGAGACTGACGAGAATGACTTTCATTGAAAGGGGTTACCAAGCTTCCAAAAAACTACGAGTTTCCTGAAATCTCAGCAAACATTTTTTCACCCAATCTTGATGATTCTTGCAGGTAATGATCAGTACACCAATCCCACTGGGATCACCAAATTTCGTTCTTCTTGGTTAAACCGTTCCTTTGCAGGAACCGTTTTCATGTTTAGGTTTCACTCTGTTTTCTCCTATATGGATACATGTAGTTGGAACTCTAAATCAAACACGGTTTGTGCTAGCTCTTTGAAACTTGGCACAATAATGTAGTTCCAAGTTCTATCGCTATGATTTGTGTCCTATTGAAGTAGCCCCAAGCAGAGACTGACGAGAATCACTTTCATTGAAAGGGGTTGCCAAGCTTCCAAAAAACTACGAGTTTCCTGAAATCTCAGCAAACCTTTTTTCACCCAATCTTGATGATACTTGCAGGTAATGAACAGTACACCAATCCCACTTGGCTCACCAAATTTCGTTCTTCTAGGTTAAACCGCTCCTTTGCAGGAACCGTTTTCATGTTTAGGTTTCACTCTGTTTTCTCCTATATTGATACATGTAGTTGGAACTCTAAATCAAACACGGTTTGTGCTAGCTCTTTGAAACTTGGCACAATAATGTAGTTCCAAGTTCTATCGCTATGATTTGTGTCCTATTGAAGTAGCCCCAAGCAGATTCTGACGAGAATCACCTTCATTGAAAGGGGTTGCCAAGCTTCCAAAAAACTACGTGTTTCCTGAAATCTCAGCCAACTTTTTTTCACCCAATATTGATGATACTTGAAGGTAATGATCAGTACACCAATCCCACTTGGCTCACCAAATTTCGTTCTTCTCAGTTAAACCGTTCCTTTGCAGGAACCGTTTTCATGTTTAGGTTTCACTCTGTTTTCTCCTATATGGATACATGTAGTTGGAACTCTAAATCAAACATGGTTTGTGCTAGCTCTTTGAAACTTACCACAATAATGTAGTTCCAAGTTCTATCGCTATGGTTTGTGTCCTATTGAAGTAGCCCCAAGCAGAGACTGAGGAGAATCACTTTCATTGAAAGGGGTTGACAAGCTTCCAAAACACTACGAGTTTCCTGAAATCTCAGCAAATATTTTTTCACCCAATCTTGATGACACTTGCAGGTAATGATCAGTACACCAATCCCACTTGGCTCACCAAATTTCGTTCTTTTCGGTTAAACCGTTCCTTTGCAGAAACCGTTTTCATGTTTAGGTTTCACTCTGTTTTCTCCTATATTGATACATGTAGTTGGAACTCTAAATCAAACACGGTTTGTGCTAGCTCTTTGAAACTTGGCACAATAATGTAGTTCCAAGTTCTATCGCTATGGTTTGTGTCCTATTGAGGTAGTCCGAAGCAGAGAGTGACGAGAATCACTTTCATTGAAAGGGGTTGCCAAGCTTCCAAAAAACTACGAGTTTCCTGAAATCTCAGCAAACATTTTTTCACTCAATCTTGATGATACTTGCAGGTAATGATCAGTACACCAATCCCACTTGGCTCACCAAATTTCGTTCTTCTCGCTTATACCGTTCCTTTGCAGGAAACCGTTTTCATGTTTAGGTTTCACTCTGTTTTCTCCTATATGGATACATGTATTTGGAACTCTAAATCAAACACGGTTTGTGCTAGCTCTTTGAAACTTGGCACAATAATGTAGTTCCAAGTTGTATCGCTATGGTTTGTGTCCTATTGAAGTAGTCCCAAGCAGAGACTGACGAGAATCACTTTTATTGAAAGGGGTTGCCAAGCTTCCAAAAAACTACGAGTTTCCTGAAATCTCAGCAAACATTTTTTTAACTCAATCTTGATGATACTTGCAGGTAATGATCAGTACACCGTTCCCACTTGGCTCCCCAAATTTCGTTATTCTCGGTTATACCGTTCCTTTGCAGGAACCGTTTTCATGTTTAGGTTTCACTCTGTTTTCTCCTATATGGATACATGTATTTGGAACTCTAAATCAAACACGGTTTGTGCTAGCTCTTTGAAACTTGGCACAATAATGTAGTTCCAAGTTCTATCGCTATGGTTTGTGTCCTATTGAGGTAGTCCGAAGCAGAGAGTGACGAGAATCACTTTCATTGAAAGGGGTTGCCAAGCTTCCAAAAAACTACGAGTTTCCTGAAATCTCAGCAAACATTTTTTCACTCAATCTTGATGATACTTGCAGGTAATGATCAGTACACCAATCCCACTTGGCTCACCAAATTTCGTTCTTCTCGCTTATACCGTTCCTTTGCAGGAACCGTTTTCATGTTTAGGTTTCACTCTGTTTTCTCCTATATGGATACATGTATTTGGAACTCTAAATCAAACACGGTTTGTGCTAGCTCTTTGAAACTTGGCACAATAATGTAGTTCCAAGTTGTATCGCTATGGTTTGTGTCCTATTGAAGTAGTCCCAAGCAGAGACTGACGAGAATCACTTTTATTGAAAGGGGTTGCCAAGCTTCCAAAAAACTACGAGTTTCCTGAAATCTCAGCAAACATTTTTTTTAACTCAATCTTGATGATACTTGCAGGTAATGATCAGTACACCGTTCCCACTTGGCTCCCCAAATTTCGTTATTCTCGGTTATACCGTTCCTTTGCAGGAACCGTTTTCATGTTTAGGTTTCACTCTGTTTTCTCCTATATGGATACATGTATTTGGAACTCTAAATCAAACACGGTTTGTGCTAGCTCTTTGAAACTTGGCACAATAATGTAGTTCCAAGTTCTATCGCTATGGTTTGTGTCCTATTGAAGTAGCCCCAAGCACAGACTGACGAGAATCACTTTCATTGAAAGGGGTTGCCAAGCTTCCAAAAAACTACGAGTTTCCTGAAATCTCAGCAAGCATTTTTTCACCCAATCTTGATGATTCTTGCAGGTAATGATCAGTACACCAATCCCACTGGGCTCACCAAATTTCGTTCTTCTCGCTTATACCGTTCCTTTGCAGGAACCGTTTTCATGTTTAGGTTTCACTCTGTTTTCTCCTATATGGATACATGTAGTTGGAACTCTAAATCAAACACGGTTTGTGCTAGCTCTTTGAAACTTACCACAATAATGTAGTTCCAAGTTCTATCGCTATGGTTTGTGTCCTATTGAAGTAGCCCCAAGCAGAGACTGACGAGAATCACTTTCATTGAAAGGGGTTGACAAGCTTCCAAAACACTACGAGTTTCCTGAAATCTCAGCAAACATTTTTTCACCCAATCTTGATGACACTTGCAGGTAATGATCAGTACACCAATCCCACTTGGCTCACCAAATTTCGTTCTTTTCGGTTAAACCGTTCCTTTGCAGAAACCGTTTTTATGTTTAGGTTTCACTCTGTTTTCTCCTATATTGATACATGTAGTTGGAACTCTAAATCAAACACGGTTTGTGCTAGCTCTTTGAAACTTGGCACAATAATGTAGTTCCAAGTTCTATCGCTATGGATTGTGTCCTATTGAGGTAGCCCGAAGCAGAGAGTGACGAGAATCACTTTCATTGAAAGGGGTTGCCAAGCTTCCAAAAAACTACGAGTTTCCTGAAATCTCAGCAAACCTTTTTTCACCCAATCTTGATGATACTTGCAGGTAATGAACAGTACACCAATCCCACTTGGCTCACCAAATTTCGTTCTTCTAGGTTAAACCGCTCCTTTGCAGGAACCATTTTAATGTTTAGGTTTCACTCTGTTTTCTCCTATATGGATACATGTAGTTGGAACTCTAAATCAAACACGATTTGTGCTAGCTCTTTGAAACTTGGCACAATAATGTAGTTCCAAGTTCTATCCCTATGGTTTGTGTCCTATTGAAGTAGCCCCAAGAAGAGACTGACGAGAATCACTTTAATTGAAAGGGTTTGCCAAGCTTCCAAAAAACTACGAGTTTCTTGAAATCTCAGCAAATATTTTTTCAACAAATCTTGATGATACTTGCAGGTAATGATCAGTACACTAATCCCACTTGGCTCACCAAATTTCGTACTTCTCTGTTAAACCGTTCCTTTGCAGGAACCGTTTTCATGTTTAGGTTTCACTCTGTTTTCTCCTATATTGATACATGTAGTTGGAACTCTAAATCAAACACGGTTTGTGCTAGCTCTCTGAAAATTGGCACAATAATGTAGTTCCAAGTTCTATCGCTATGGTTTGTGTCCTATTGAAGTAGCCCCAAGCAGAGACTGACGAGAATCACTTTCATTGAAAGGGGTTGCCAAGCATCCAATAAACTACAACTTTCCTGAAATCTCAGCAAACTTTTTTTCACCCAATCTTGATGATACTTGCAGGTAATGATCAGTACACCAATCCCACTTGGCTCACCAAATTTCGTTCTTCTCGGTTAAACCGTTCCTTTGCAGGAACCGTTTTCATGTTTAGGTTTCACTCTGTTTTCTCCTATATGGATACATGTATTTGGAACTCTAAATCAAACACGGTTTGTGCTAGCTCTTTGAAACTTGGCACAATAATGTAGTTCCAAGTTCTATCGCTATGATTTGTGTCCTATTGAAGTAGCCCCAAGCAGATTCTGACGAGAATCACCTTCATTGAAAGGGGTTGCCAAGCTTCCAAAAAACTACGTGTTTCCTGAAATCTCAGCCAACTTTTTTTCACCCAATATTGATGATACTTGAAGGTAATGATCAGTACACCAATCCCACTTGGCTCACCAAATTTCGTTCTTCTCAGTTAAACCGTTCCTTTGCAGGAACCGTTTTCATGTTTAGGTTTCACTCTGTTTTCTCCTATATGGATACATGTAGTTGGAACTCTAAATCAAACATGGTTTGTGCTAGCTCTTTGAAACTTACCACAATAATGTAGTTCCAAGTTCTATCGCTATGGTTTGTGTCCTATTGAAGTAGCCCCAAGCAGAGACTGAGGAGAATCACTTTCATTGAAAGGGGTTGACAAGCTTCCAAAACACTACGAGTTTCCTGAAATCTCAGCAAATATTTTTTCACCCAATCTTGATGACACTTGCAGGTAATGATCAGTACACCAATCCCACTTGGCTCACCAAATTTCGTTCTTTTCGGTTAAACCGTTCCTTTGCAGAAACCGTTTTCATGTTTAGGTTTCACTCTGTTTTCTCCTATATTGATACATGTAGTTGGAACTCTAAATCAAACACGGTTTGTGCTAGCTCTTTGAAACTTGGCACAATAATGTAGTTCCAAGTTCTATCGCTATGGTTTGTGTCCTATTGAGGTAGTCCGAAGCAGAGAGTGACGAGAATCACTTTCATTGAAAGGGGTTGCCAAGCTTCCAAAAAACTACGAGTTTCCTGAAATCTCAGCAAACATTTTTTCACTCAATCTTGATGATACTTGCAGGTAATGATCAGTACACCAATCCCACTTGGCTCACCAAATTTCGTTCTTCTCGCTTATACCGTTCCTTTGCAGGAACCGTTTTCATGTTTAGGTTTCACTCTGTTTTCTCCTATATGGATACATGTATTTGGAACTCTAAATCAAACACGGTTTGTGCTAGCTCTTTGAAACTTGGCACAATAATGTAGTTCCAAGTTGTATCGCTATGGTTTGTGTCCTATTGAAGTAGTCCCAAGCAGAGACTGACGAGAATCACTTTTATTGAAAGGGGTTGCCAAGCTTCCAAAAAACTACGAGTTTCCTGAAATCTCAGCAAACATTTTTTTAACTCAATCTTGATGATACTTGCAGGTAATGATCAGTACACCGTTCCCACTTGGCTCCCCAAATTTCGTTATTCTCGGTTATACCGTTCCTTTGCAGGAACCGTTTTCATGTTTAGGTTTCACTCTGTTTTCTCCTATATGGATACATGTATTTGGAACTCTAAATCAAACACGGTTTGTGCTAGCTCTTTGAAACTTGGCACAATAATGTAGTTCCAAGTTCTATCGCTATGGTTTGTGTCCTATTGAGGTAGTCCGAAGCAGAGAGTGACGAGAATCACTTTCATTGAAAGGGGTTGCCAAGCTTCCAAAAAACTACGAGTTTCCTGAAATCTCAGCAAACATTTTTTCACTCAATCTTGATGATACTTGCAGGTAATGATCAGTACACCAATCCCACTTGGCTCACCAAATTTCGTTCTTCTCGCTTATACCGTTCCTTTGCAGGAACCGTTTTCATGTTTAGGTTTCACTCTGTTTTCTCCTATATGGATACATGTATTTGGAACTCTAAATCAAACACGGTTTGTGCTAGCTCTTTGAAACTTGGCACAATAATGTAGTTCCAAGTTGTATCGCTATGGTTTGTGTCCTATTGAAGTAGTCCCAAGCAGAGACTGACGAGAATCACTTTTATTGAAAGGGGTTGCCAAGCTTCCAAAAAACTACGAGTTTCCTGAAATCTCAGCAAACATTTTTTTTAACTCAATCTTGATGATACTTGCAGGTAATGATCAGTACACCGTTCCCACTTGGCTCCCCAAATTTCGTTATTCTCGGTTATACCGTTCCTTTGCAGGAACCGTTTTCATGTTTAGGTTTCACTCTGTTTTCTCCTATATGGATACATGTATTTGGAACTCTAAATCAAACACGGTTTGTGCTAGCTCTTTGAAACTTGGCACAATAATGTAGTTCCAAGTTCTATCGCTATGGTTTGTGTCCTATTGAAGTAGCCCCAAGCACAGACTGACGAGAATCACTTTCATTGAAAGGGGTTGCCAAGCTTCCAAAAAACTACGAGTTTCCTGAAATCTCAGCAAGCATTTTTTCACCCAATCTTGATGATTCTTGCAGGTAATGATCAGTACACCAATCCCACTGGGCTCACCAAATTTCGTTCTTCTTGGTTAAACCGTTCCTTTGCAGGAACCGTTTTCATGTTTAGGTTTCACTCTGTTTTCTCCTATATGGATACATGTAGTTGGAACTCTAAATCAAACACGGTTTGTGCTAGCTCTTTGAAACTTACCACAATAATGTAGTTCCAAGTTCTATCGCTATGGTTTGTGTCCTATTGAAGTAGCCCCAAGCAGAGACTGACGAGAATCACTTTCATTGAAAGGGGTTGACAAGCTTCCAAAACACTACGAGTTTCCTGAAATCTCAGCAAACATTTTTTCACCCAATCTTGATGACACTTGCAGGTAATGATCAGTACACCAATCCCACTTGGCTCACCAAATTTCGTTCTTTTCGGTTAAACCGTTCCTTTGCAGAAACCGTTTTTATGTTTAGGTTTCACTCTGTTTTCTCCTATATTGATACATGTAGTTGGAACTCTAAATCAAACACGGTTTGTGCTAGCTCTTTGAAACTTGGCACAATAATGTAGTTCCAAGTTCTATCGCTATGGATTGTGTCCTATTGAGGTAGCCCGAAGCAGAGAGTGACGAGAATCACTTTCATTGAAAGGGGTTGCCAAGCTTCCAAAAAACTACGAGTTTCCTGAAATCTCAGCAAACCTTTTTTCACCCAATCTTGATGATACTTGCAGGTAATGAACAGTACACCAATCCCACTTGGCTCACCAAATTTCGTTCTTCTAGGTTAAACCGCTCCTTTGCAGGAACCATTTTAATGTTTAGGTTTCACTCTGTTTTCTCCTATATGGATACATGTAGTTGGAACTCTAAATCAAACACGATTTGTGCTAGCTCTTTGAAACTTGGCACAATAATGTAGTTCCAAGTTCTATCCCTATGGTTTGTGTCCTATTGAAGTAGCCCCAAGAAGAGACTGACGAGAATCACTTTAATTGAAAGGGTTTGCCAAGCTTCCAAAAAACTACGAGTTTCTTGAAATCTCAGCAAATATTTTTTCACCAAATCTTGATGATACTTGCAGGTAATGATCAGTACACTAATCCCACTTGGCTCACCAAATTTCGTACTTCTCTGTTAAACCGTTCCTTTGCAGGAACCGTTTTCATGTTTAGGTTTCACTCTGTTTTCTCCTATATTGATACATGTAGTTGGAACTCTAAATCAAACACGGTTTGTGCTAGCTCTCTGAAAATTGGCACAATAATGTAGTTCCAAGTTCTATCGCTATGGTTTGTGTCCTATTGAAGTAGCCCCAAGCAGAGACTGACGAGAATCACTTTCATTGAAAGGGGTTGCCAAGCATCCAATAAACTACAACTTTCCTGAAATCTCAGCAAACTTTTTTTCACCCAATCTTGATGATACTTGCAGGTAATGATCAGTACACCAATCCCACTTGGCTCACCAAATTTCGTTCTTCTCGGTTAAACCGTTCCTTTGCAGGAACCGTTTTCATGTTTAGGTTTCACTCTGTTTTCTCCTATATGGATACATGTATTTGGAACTCTAAATCAAACACGGTTTGTGCTAGCTCTTTGAAACTTGGCACAATAATGTAGTTCCAAGTTCTATCGCTATGGTTTGTGTCCTATTGAAGTAGCCCCAAGCAGAGACTGACGAGAATCACTTTCATTGAAAGGGGTTGCCAAGCTTCCAAAAAACTACGAGTTTCCTGAAATCTCAGCAAACATTTTTTCACCCAATCTTGATGATACTTGCAGGTAATGATCAGTACACCAATCCCACTGGGATCACCAAATTTCGTTCTTCTTGGTTAAACCGTTCCTTTGCAGGAACCGTTTTCATGTTTAGGTTTCACTCTGTTTTCTCCTATATGGATACATGTAGTTGGAACTCTAAATCAAACACGGTTTGTGCTAGCTCTTTGAAACTTGGCACAATAATGTAGTTCCAAGTTCTATCGCTATGATTTGTGTCCTATTGAAGTAGCCCCAAGCAGAGACTGACGAGAATCACTTTCATTGAAAGGGGTTGCCAAGCTTCCAAAAAACTACGAGTTTCCTGAAATCTCAGCAAACTTTTTTTCACCCAATCTTGATGATACTTGAAGGTAATGATCAGTACACCAATCCCACTTGGCTCACCAAATTTCGTGCTTCTCAGTTAAACCGTTCCTTTGCAGGAACCATGTTCATGTTTAGGTTTCACTCTGTTTTCTCCTATATGGATACATGTAGTTGGAACTCTAAAGCAAACACGGTTTGTGCTAGCTCTTTGAAACTTACCACAATAATGTAGTTCCAAGTTCTATCGCTATGGTTTGTGTCCTATTGAAGTAGCCCCAAGCAGAGACTGACCAGAATCACTTTCATTGAAAGGGGTTGACAAGCTTCCAAAACACTATGTGTTTCCTGAAATCTCAGCAAACATTTTTTCACCAATCTTGATGACACTTGCAGGTAATGATCAGTACACCAATCCCACTTGTCTCACCAAATTTCGTTCTTTTCGGTTAAACCGTTCCTTTGCAGAAACCGTTTTCATGTTTAGGTTTCACTGTGTTTTCTCCTATATTGATACATGTAGTTGGAACTCTAAATCAAACACGGTTTGTGCTAGCTCTTTGAAACTTGGCACAATAATGTAGTTCCAAGTTCTATCGCTATGGTTTGTGTCCTTTTGAGGTAGCCCGAAGCAGAGAGTGACGAGAATCACTTTCATTGAAAGGGGTTGCCAAGCTTCCAAAAAACTACGAGTTTCCTGAAATCTCAGCAAACCTTTTTTCACCCAATCTTGATGATACTTGCAGGTAATGAACAGTACACCAATCCCACTTGGCTCACCAAATTTCGTTCTTCTAGGTTAAACCGCTCCTTTGCAGGAACCGTTTTCATGTTTAGGTTTCACTCTGTTTTCTCCTATATTGATACATGTAGTTGGAACTCTAAATCAAACACGGTTTGTGCTAGCTCTTTGAAACTTGGCACAATAATGTAGTTCCAAGTTCAATCGCTATGATTTGTGTCCTATTGAAGTAGCCCCAAGCAGAGACTGACGAGAATCACCTTCATTGAAAGGGGTTGCCAAGCTTCCAAACAACTACGAGTTTCCTGAAATCTCAGCAAACTTTTTTTCACCCAATCTTGATGATACTTGAAGGTAATGATCAGTACACCAATCCCACTTGGCTCACCAAATTTCGTTCTTCTCAGTTAAACTGTTCCTTTGCAGGAACCGTTTTCATGTTTAGGTTTCACTCTGTTTTCTCCTATATGGATACATGTAGTTGGAACTCTAAATCAAACACGGTTTGTGCTAGCTCTTTGAAACTTGGCACAATAATGTAGTTCCAAGTTCTATCGCTATGGTTTGTGTCCTATTGAAGTAGCCCCAAGCAGAGAGTGACGAGAATCACTTTTATTGAAAGGGGTTGCCAAGCTTCCAAAAAACTACGAGTTTCCTGAAATCTCAGCAAACATTTTTTCACTCAATCTTGATGATACTTGCAGGTAATGATCAGTACACCAATCCCACTTGGCTCACCAAATTTCGTTCTTCTCGCTTATACCGTTCCTTTGCAGGAACCGTTTTCATGTTTAGGTTTCACTCTGTTTTCTCCTATATGGATATATGTATTTGGAACTCTAAATCAAACACGGTTTGTGCTAGCTCTTTGAAACTTGGCACAATAATGTAGTTCCAAGTTGTATCGCTATGGTTTGTGTCCTATTGAAGAAGCCCCAAGCAGAGACTGACGAGAATCACTTTCATTGAAAGGGGTTGCCAAGCTTCCAAAAAACTACGAGTTTCCTGAAATCTCAGCAAACCTTTTTTCACCCAAACTTGATGATACTTGCAGGTAATGAACAGTACACCAATCCCACTAGGCTCACCAAATTTCGTTCTTCTAGGTTATACCGCTCCATTGCAGGAACCGTTTTCATGTTTAGGTTTCACTCTGTTTTCTCCTATATGGATACATGTATTTGGAACTCTAAATCAAACACGGTTTGTGCTAGCTCTTTGAAACTTGGCACAATAATGCAGTTCCAAGTTCTATCGATATGGTTTGTGTCCTATTGAAGTAGCCCCAAGCAGAGACTGACGAGAATCACTTTCATTGAAAGGGGTTGCCAAGCTTCCAAAAATCTACGAGTTTCCTGAAATCTCAGCAAACATTTTTTTACCCAATCTTGATGATACATGCAGGTAATGATCAGTACACCAATCCCACTTTGCTCACCAAATTTCGTTCTTCTCGGTTAAACCGTTCCTTTGCAGGAACCGTTTTCATGTTTAGGTTTCACTCTGTTTTCTCCTATATGGATACATGTATTTGGAACTCTAAATCAAACACGGTTTGTGCTAGCTCTTTGAAACTTGGCACAATAATGTAGTTCCAAGTTCTATCGCTATGGTTTGTGTCCTATTGAAGTAGCCCCAAGCAGAGACTGACGAGAATCACTTTCATTGAAAGGGGTTGCCAAGCTTCCAAAAAACTACGAGTTTCCTGAAATATCAGCAAACATTTTTTCACCCAATCTTGATGATTCTTGCAGGTAATGATCAGTACACCAATCCCACTTGGCTCACCAAATTTCTTTCTTTTCGGTTAAACCGTTCCTTTGCAGAAACCGTTTTCATGTTTAGGTTTCACTCTGTTTTCTCCTATATGGATACATGTAGTTGGAACTCTAAATCAAACACGGTTTGTGCTAGCTCTTTGAAACTTGGCACAATAATGTAGTTCCAAGTTCTATCGCTATGATTTGTGTCCTATTGAAGTAGCCCCAAGCAGAGACTGACGAGAATCACTTTCATTGAAAGGGGTTGCCAAGCTTCAAAAAAACTACGAGTTTCCTGAAATCTCAGCAAACTTTTTTTCACCCAATCTTGATGATACTTGAAGGTAATGATCAGTACACCAATCCCATTGGCTCACAAAATTTCGTTCTTCTCAGTTAAACCGTTCCTTTGCAGGAACCGTTTTCATGTTTAGGTTTCACTCTGTTTTCTCCTATATGGATACATGTATTTGGAACTCTAAATCAAACACGGTTTGTGCTAGCTCTTTGAAACTTGGCACAATAATGTAGTTCCAAGTTCTATTGGTATGGTTTGTGTCCTATTGAAGTAGCCCCAAGCAGAGACTGACGAGAATCACTTTTATTGAAAGGGGTTGCCAAGCTTCCAAAAAACTACGAGTTTCCTGAAATCTCAGCAAACATTTTTTTAACTCAATCTTGATGATACTTGCAGGTAATGATCAGTACACCAATCCCACTTGGCTCACTAAATTTCGATATTCTCGGTTATACCGTTCCTTTGCACTAACCGTTTTCATGTTTAGGTTTCACTCTGTTTTCTCCTATATGGATACATGTATTTGGAACTCTAAATCAAACACGGTTTGTGCTAGCTCTTTGAAACTTGGCACAATAATGTAGTTCCAAGTTCTATCCCTATGGTTTGTGTCCTATTGAAGTAGCCCCAAGCAGAGACTGACGAGAATCACTTTCATTGAAAGGGTTTGCCAAGCTTCCAAAAAACTACGAGTTTCCTGAAATCTCAGCAAACATTTTTTCACTCAATCTTGATGATACTTGCAGGTAATGATCAGTACACCAATCCCAATTGGCTCACCAAATTTCGTTCTTCTCGGTTAAACCGTTCCTTTGCAGGAACCGTTTTCATGTTTAGGTTTCACTCTGTTTTCTCCTATATGGATACATGTATTTGGAACTCTAAATCAAACACGGTTTGTGCTAGCTCTTTGAAACTTGGCACAATAATGTAGTTCCAAGTTCTATCGCTATGGTTTGTGTCCTATTGAAGTAGCCCCAAGCAGAGACTGACGAGGATGACTTTCATTGAAAGGGGTTGCCAAGCTTCCAAAAAACTACGAGTTTCCTGAAATCTCAGCAAACATTTTTTCACCCAATCTTGATGATTCTTGCAGGTAATGATCAATACACCAATCCCACTGGGATCACCAAATTTCGTTCTTCTTGGTTAAACCGTTCCTTTGCAGGAACCGTTTTCATGTTTAGGTTTCACTCTGTTTTCTCCTATATGGATACATGTAGTTGGAACTCTAAATCAAACACGGTTTGTGCTAGCTCTTTGAAACTTGGCACAATAATGTAGTTCCAAGTTCTATCGCTATGGTTTGTGTCCTATTGAAGTAGCCCCAAGCAGAGACTGACGAGAATCACCTTCATTGAAAGGGGTTGCCAAGCTTCCAAAAAACTACGAGTTTCCTGAAATCTCAGCAAACTTTTTTTCACCCAATCTTGATGATACTTGAAGGTAATGATCAGTACACCAATCCCACTTGGCTCACCAAATTTCGTTCTTCTCAGTTAAACCGTTCCTTTGCAGGAACCGTTTCCATGTTTAGGTTTCACTCTGTTTTCTCCTATATGGATACATGTAGTTGGAACTCTAAATCAAACACGGTTTGTGCTAGCTCTTTGAAACTTACCACAATAATGTAGTTCCAAGTTCTATCGCTATGGTTTGTGTCCTATTGAGGTAGTCCGAAACAGAGAGTGACGAGAATCACTTTCATTGAAAGGGGTTGCCAAGCTTCCAAAAAACTACGAGTTTCCTGAAATCTCAGCAAACATTTTTTCACTCAATCTTGATGATACTGGCAGGTAATGATCAGTACACCAATCCCACTTGGCTCACCAAATTTCGTTCTTCTCGCTTATACCGTTCCTTTGCAGGAACCGTTTTCATGTTTAGGTTTCACTCTGTTTTCTCCAATATGGATACATGTATTTGGAACTCTAAATCAAACACGGTTTGTGCTAGCTCTTTGAAACTTGGCACAATAATGTAGTTCCAAGTTCTATCGCTATGGTTTGTGTCCTATTGAAGTAGCCCCAAGCAGAGACTGACGAGGATGACTTTCATTGAAAGGGGTTGCCAAGCTTCCAAAAAACTACGAGTTTCCTGAAATCTCAGCAAACATTTTTTCACCCAATCTTGATGATTCTTGCAGGTAATGATCAGTACACCAATCCCACTTGGATCACCAAATTTCGTTCTCCTTGGTTAAACCGTTCCTTTGCAGGAACCGTTTTCATGTTTAGGTTTCACTCTGTTTTCTCCTATATGGATACATGTAGTTGGAACTCTAAATCAAACACGGTTTGTGCTAGCTCTTTGAAACTTGGCCACAATAATGTAGTTCCAAGTTCTATTGGCTATGGTTTGTGTCCTATTGAAGTAGCCCCAAGCAGAGAATGACGAGAATCCCTTTCATTGAACTGGGGTTGCCAAGCTTCCAAAAAACTACGAGTTTCCTGAAATCTCAGCAAACATTTTTTTTACTCAATCTTGATGATACTTGCAGGTAATGATCAGTACACCAATCCCACTTGGCTCACCAAATTTCGTTATTCTCGGTTATACCGTTCCTTTGCAGGAACCGTTTTCATGTTTAGGTTTCACTCTGTTTTCTCCTATATGGATACATGTATTTGGAACTCTAAATCAAACACGGTTTGTGCTAGCTCTTTGAAACTTGGCACAATAATGTAGTTCCAAGTTCTGTCGCTATGAGTTTGTGTCCTATTGAAGTAGCCCCAAGCAGAGACTGACGAGAATCACCTTCATTGAAAGGGGTTGCCAAGCTTCCAAAAAACTACGAGTTTCCTGAAATCTCAGCAAACATTTTTTCACCCAATCTTGATGATACTTGCAGGTAATGATCAGTACACCAATCCCACTTGGCTCACCAAATTTCGTTCTTAGCAGTTAAACCGTTCCTTTGCAGGAACCGTTTTCATGTTTAGGTTTCACTCTGTTTTCTCCTATATGGATACATGTAGTTGGAACTCTAAAGCAAACACGGTTTGTGCTAGCTCTTTGAAACTTACCACAATAATGTAGTTCCAAGTTCTATCGCTATGGTTTGTGTCCTATTGAAGTAGCCCCAAGCAGAGACTGACCAGAATCACTTTCATTGAAAGGGGTTGACAAGCTTCCAAAACACTATGTGTTTCCTGAAATCTCAGCAAACATTTTTCACCCAATCTTGATGACACTTGCAGGTAATGATCAGTACACCAATCCCACTTGGCTCACCAAATTTCGTTCTTTTCGGTTAAACCGTTCCTTTGCAGAAACCGTTTTCATGTTTAGGTTTCACTGTGTTTTCTCCTATATTGATACATGTAGTTGGAACTCTAAATCAAACACGGTTTGTGCTAGCTCTTTGAAACTTGGCACAATAATGTAGTTCCAAGTTCTATCGCTATGGTTTGTGTCCTATTGAGGTAGCCCGAAGCAGAGAGTGACGAGAATCACTTTCATTGAAAGGGGTTGCCAAGCTTCCAAAAAACTACGAGTTTCCTGAAATCTCAGCAAACCTTTTTTTCACCCAATCTTGATGATACTTGCAGGTAATGAACAGTACACCAATCCCACTTGCACCAAATTTCGTTCTTCTAGGTTAAACCGCTCCTTTGCAGGAACCGTTTTCATGTTTAGGTTTCACTCTGTTTTCTCCTATATTGATACATGTAGTTGGAACTCTAAATCAAACACGGTTTGTGCTAGCTCTTTGAAACTTGGCACAATAATGTAGTTCCAAGTTCAATCGCTATGATTTGTGTCCTATTGAAGTAGCCCCAAGCAGAGACTGACGAGAATCACCTTCATTGAAAGGGGTTGCCAAGCTTCCAAAAAACTACGAGTTTCCTGAAATCTCAGCAAACTTTTTTTCACCCAATCTTGATGATACTTGAAGGTAATGATCAGTACACCAATCCCACTTGGCTCACCAAATTTCGTTCTTCTCAGTTAAACTGTTCCTTTGCAGGAACCGTTTTCATGTTTAGGTTTCACTCTGTTTTCTCCTATATGGATACATGTAGTTGGAACTCTAAATCAAACACGGTTTGTGCTAGCTCTTTGAAACTTGGCACAATAATGTAGTTCCAAGTTCTATCGCTATGGTTTGTGTCCTATTGAAGTAGCCCCAAGCAGAGAGTGACGAGAATCACTTTTATTGAAAGGGGTTGCCAAGCTTCCAAAAAACTACGAGTTTCCTGAAATCTCAGCAAACATTTTTTCACTCAATCTTGATGATACTTGCAGGTAATGATCAGTACACCAATCCCACTTGGCTCACCAAATTTCGTTCTTCTCGCTTATACCGTTCCTTTGCAGGAACCGTTTTCATGTTTAGGTTTCACTCTGTTTTCTCCTATATGGATATATGTATTTGGAACTCTAAATCAAACACGGTTTGTGCTAGCTCTTTGAAACTTGGCACAATAATGTAGTTCCAAGTTGTATCGCTATGGTTTGTGTCCTATTGAAGAAGCCCCAAGCAGAGACTGACGAGAATCACTTTCATTGAAAGGGGTTGCCAAGCTTCCAAAAAACTACGAGTTTCCTGAAATCTCAGCAAACCTTTTTTCACCCAAACTTGATGATACTTGCAGGTAATGAACAGTACACCAATCCCACTAGGCTCACCAAATTTCGTTCTTCTAGGTTATACCGCTCCATTGCAGGAACCGTTTTCATGTTTAGGTTTCACTCTGTTTTCTCCTATATGGATACATGTATTTGGAACTCTAAATCAAACACGGTTTGTGCTAGCTCTTTGAAACTTGGCACAATAATGCAGTTCCAAGTTCTATCGATATGGTTTGTGTCCTATTGAAGTAGCCCCAAGCAGAGACTGACGAGAATCACTTTCATTGAAAGGGGTTGCCAAGCTTCCAAAAATCTACGAGTTTCCTGAAATCTCAGCAAACATTTTTTTACCCAATCTTGATGATACATGCAGGTAATGATCAGTACACCAATCCCACTTTGCTCACCAAATTTCGTTCTTCTCGGTTAAACCGTTCCTTTGCAGGAACCGTTTTCATGTTTAGGTTTCACTCTGTTTTCTCCTATATGGATACATGTATTTGGAACTCTAAATCAAACACGGTTTGTGCTAGCTCTTTGAAACTTGGCACAATAATGTAGTTCCAAGTTCTATCGCTATGGTTTGTGTCCTATTGAAGTAGCCCCAAGCAGAGACTGACGAGAATCACTTTCATTGAAAGGGGTTGCCAAGCTTCCAAAAAACTACGAGTTTCCTGAAATATCAGCAAACATTTTTTCACCCAATCTTGATGATTCTTGCAGGTAATGATCAGTACACCAATCCCACTGGGATCACCAAATTTTGTTCTTCTTGGTTAAACCGTTCCTTTGCAGGAACCGTTTTCATGTTTAGGTTTCACTCTGTTTTCTCCTATACGGATACATGTAGTTGGAACTCTAAATCAAACACGGTTTGTGCTAGCTCTTTGAAACTTGGCACAATAATGTAGTTCCAAGTTCTATCGCTATGATTTGTGTCCTATTGAAGTAGCCCCAAGCAGAGACTGACGAGAATCACTTTCATTGAAAGGGGTTGCCAAGCTTCCAAAAAACTACGAGTTTCCTGAAATCTCAGCAAACTTTTTTTCACCCAATCTTGATGATACTTGAAGGTAATGATCA
>NW_027552181.1:0-41062 GCF_045843805.1 Urocitellus parryii
CTTGATGATACTTGCAGGTAGTGATCAGTACACGAATCCCACTTGGCTCACCAAATTTCGTTCTTCTAGGTTAAACCTTCCTTTGCAGTAACCGTTTTCATGTTTAGGTTTCACTCTGTTTTCTCCTGTATGGATACATGTAGTTGGAACTCTAAATCAAACACGGTTTGTGCTAGCTCTTTGAAACTTGGCACAATAATGTAGTTCCAAGTTCTATCGCTATGGTTTGTGTTCTATTGAAGTAGCCCGAAGCAGAGACTGACGAGAATCCCGTTCATTGAAAGGGGTTGTCAAGCTTCCAAAAAACTACGAGTTTCCTGAAATCTCAGCAAACATTTTTTCACCCAATCTTGATGATACTTCCATTTAATGATCAGTACACCAATCCCACTTGGCTCACCAAATTTCGTTCTTCAAGGTTAAACCGTTCCTTTGCAGTAACCGTTTTCATGTTTAGGTTTCACTCTGTTTTCTCCTATATGGATACATGTAGTTGGAACTCTAAATCAAACACGGTTTTTGCTAGCTCTTTGAAACTTGGCACAATAATGTAGTTCCAAGTTCTATCGCTAAGGTTTGTGTACTATTGAAGTAGCCCCAAGCAGAGACTGACGAGAATCCCTTTTATAGAAAGGGGTTGCCAGGCTTCCAAAAACTGCGTGTTTCCTGAAATCTCAGCAAACATTTTTTCACCCAGTCTTCATGATACTTCCATTTAATGATCAGTACACCAATCCCACTTGGCTCACCAAATCTCGTTCTTCTAGGTTAAACCGGTACTTTGCAGTAACCGTTTTCATATTTAGGTTTCACTCTGTTTACTCCTATATGGATACATGTAGTTGGAACGCTAAATCAAACACGGTTTGTGCTAGCTCTTTGAAACATGGCAAAATAATGTAGTTCCAAATTCTATCGCTGAGGTTTGTGTGCTATTGAAGTAGCCCCAAGCAGAGACTGACAAGAATCCCGTTCATTAAAAGGGGTTGTCAAGCTTCCAAAAAAGTACGAGTTTCCTGAAATCTCAGCAAACATTTTTTCACGCAATCTTGATGATACTTCCATTTAATGATCAGTACACCAATCCCACTTGGCTCACCAAATTTCGTTCTTCTAGGTTAAACCGTTCCTTTGCAGAAATCGTTTCATATTTAGGTTTCACTCTGTTTTCTCCTATATGGATACATGTAGTTGGAACTCTAAATCAAACACGGTTTGTGCTAGCTCTTTGAAACTTGGCACAATAATGTTGTTCCAAGTTCTGTCGCTATGGTTTGTGTGCTATTGAAGTAGCCCCAAGCAGAGACTGACGAGAATCCCTTTCATTGAAAGGGGTTGCCAGGCTTCCAAAAAACTACGAGTTTCCTGAAATCTCAGCAAACATTTTTTCACAAAATCATGATGATACTTCCATTTAATGATCAGTACACCAATCCCACTTGGCTCACCAAATTTCGTTCTTCCAGGTTAAACCGTTCCTTTGCAGTAACCGTTTTCATGTTTAGGTTTCACTCTGTTTTCTCCTATATGGATACATGTAGTTGGAACTCTAAATCAAACACGGTTTCTCCTAGCTCTTTGAAACTTGGCACAATAATGTAGTTCCAAGTTCTATCGCTATGGTTTGTGTGCTATTGAAGTAGCCCCAAGCAGAGACTGACGAGAATCCCTTTCATTGAAAAGGGTTGCCAAGCTTCCAAAAAACTACGAGTTTCCTGAAATCTCAGCAAACATTTTTTCACAAAATCATGATGATACTTCCATTTAATGATCAGTACACCAATCCCATTGGCTCACCAAATTTCGTTCTTCCAGGTTAAACCGTTCCTTTGCAGTAACCGTTTTCATGTTTAGGTTTCACTCTGTTTTCTCCTATATGGATACATGTAGTTGGAACTCTAAATCAAACACGGTTTGTGCTAGCTCTTTGAAACTTGGCACAATAATGTAGTTCCAAGTTCTATTGCTATGGTTTGTGTGCTATTGAAGTAGCCCCAAGCAGAGACTGACGAGAATTCCTTTCATTGAAAGGGGTTGCCAGGCTTCCAAAATACTACCAGTTTCCTGAAATCTCAGCAAACATTTTTTCACCCAATCTTGATGATACTTGCAGGTACTGATCAGTACACGAATCTCACTTGGCTCACTAAATTTCGTTCTTCTAGGTTAAACCGTTCCTTTGCAGTAACCGTTTTCATGTTTAGGTTTCACTCTGTTTTCTCCTATATGGATACATGTAGTTGGAAATCTAAATAAAACACGGTTTGTGCTAGCTCTTTGAAACTTGGCACAATAATGTAGTTCCAAGTTCTATCGCTATGGTTTGTGTGCTATTGAAGTAGCCCCAAGCAGAGACTGACGAGAATCACTTTCATTGAAAGGGATTGCCAGGCTTCCAAAAAACTGCGAGTTTCCTGAAAGCTCATCAAACATTTTTTCACCCAGTCTTGATGATACTTCCATTTCATGATCAGTACACCAATCCCACTTGGCTGACCAAATTTCGTTCTTCTAGGTTAAACCGTTCCTTTGCAGTAACCGTTTTCATGTTTAGGTTTCACTCTGTTTTCTCCTATATGGATACATGTAGTTGGAACTCTAAATCAAACACGGTTTGTGCTAGCTCTTTGAAACTTGGCACAATAATGTAGTTCCAAGTTCTGTCGCTATGGTTTGTGTGCTATTGAAGTAGCCCCAAGCAGAGACTGACGAGAATCCCTTTCATTGAAAGGGGTTGCCAAGCTTCCAAAAAACTGCGAATTTCCTGAAATCTCAGCAAACATTTTTTCACCCAATCTTGATGATACTTGCAGGTAGTGATCAGTACATGAATCCCACTTGGTTCAATAAATTTCGTTCTTCTAGGTTAAACCGTTCCTTTGCAGTAACCTTTTTCATGTTTAGGTTTCACTCATTTTTCTCCTATATGGATACATGTAGTTGGAACTCTAAATCAAACACGGTTTGTGCTAGCTCTTTGAAACTTGGCACAATAATGTGTTCCAAGATCTGTCGCTTTGGTTTGTGTGCTATTGAAGGAGCCCCAAGCAGAGACTGACGAGAATCCCTTTCATTGAAAGGGGTTGCCAAGCTTCCAAAAAACTACGAGTTTCCTGAAATCTCAGCAAACATTTTTTCACCCAATCTAGATGATACTTGCAGGTAGTGATCAGTACACGAATCCCACTTGGCTCACCAAATTTCGTTCTTCTATGTTAAACCGTTCCTTTGCAGTAACCCTTTTCATGTTTAGGTTTCACTCTGTTTTCTCCTATATGGATACATGTAGTTGGAACTCTAAATCAAACACGGTTTGTGCTAGCTCTTTGAAACTTGGCACAATAATGTTGTTCCAAGTTCTGTCACTATGGTTTGTGTGCTATTGAAGTAGCCCCAAGCAGAGACTGACGAGAATCCCTTTCATTGAAAGGGGTTGCCAAGCTTCCAAAAAACTACCAGTTTCCTGAAATCTCAGCAAACATTTTTTCACCCAATCTTGATGATACTTGCAGGTAGTGATCAGTACACGAATCCCACTTTGCTCACCAAATTTCGTTCTTCTAGGTTAAACCGTTCCTTTGCAGTAACCGTTTTCATGTTTAGGTTTCACTCTGTTTTCTCCTATATGGATACATGTAGTTGGAACTCTAAATAAAACACAGTTTGTGCTAGCTCTTTGAAACTTGGCACAATAATGTAGTTCCAAGTTCTATCGCTATGGTTTGTGTGCTATTGAAGTAGCCCCAAGCAGAGACTGACGAGAATCCCTTTCATAGATAGGGGTTGCCAGGCTTCCAAAAAACTACGAGTTTCCTGAAATCTCAGCAAACATTTTTTCACCCAATCTTGATAATACTTGCAGGTAGTCATCAGTAAACCAATACCACTTGGCTCACCAAATTTCGTTCTTCTAGGTCTAACCGTTCCTTTGCAATAACCGTTTTCATGTTTAGGTTTCACTCTGTTTTCTCCTATATGGATACATGTAATTGGAACTCTAAATCAAACACGGGTTGTGCTAGCTCTTTGAAACTTTGCACAATAATGTAGTTCCGAGTTCTATCGCTATGGTTTGTGTGCTATTGAAGTAGCCCCAAGCAGAGACTGACGAGAATCCCTTTCATTGAAAGGGTTTGCCAAGCTTCCAAAAAACTACGAGTTTCCTGAAATCTCAGCAAACATTTTTTCACCCAATCTTGATGATACTTCCTTGTAATGATCAGTACACCAATCCCACTTGGCTCACCAAATTTCGTTCTTCTAGGTTAAACCGTTCCTTTGCAGTAACCGTTTTCATGTTTAGGTTTCACTCTGTTTTCTCCTATATGGATACATGTAGTTGGAACTCTAAATCAAACACGGTTTGTGCTAGCTCTTTGAAACTTGGCACAATAATGTAGTTCCAAGTTCTATCACTATGGTTTGTGTGCTATAGCAGAGACTGAAGAGAATCACTTTCATTGAAAGGGGTTGGAGGCTTCCAAAAAACTGCGAGTTTCCTGAAATCTCAGCAAACATTTTTTCACCCAATCTTGATGATACTTCCATTTAATGATCAGTACACCAGTCCCACTTGGCTCACCAAATTTCGTTCTTCTAGGTTAAACCGTTCCTTTGCAGTAACCGTTTTCATGTTTAGGATTCACTCTGTTTTCTCCTATATAGATACATGTAGTTGGAACTCTAAATCAAACACGGTTTGTGCTAGCTCTTTGAAACTTGGCACAATATTGTAGTTCCAAGTTCTATCGCTATGGTTTGTGTGCTATTGAAGTAGCCCCAAGCAGAGACTGACGAGAATCCCTTTCATTGAAAGGGGTTGCCAAGCTTCCAAAAAACTGCGAGTTTCCTGAAATCTCCGCAAACATTTTTTCAACCAATCTTGATTATACTTGCAGGTAGTGATCAGTTCATGAATCCTACTTGGCTCACTAAATTTCGTTCTTCTAGGTTAACCCGTTCCTTTGCAGTAACCGTTTTCATGTTTAGGTTTCACTCTGTTTTCTCCTATATGGATACATGTAGTTGGAACTCTAAATCAAACACGGTTTGTGCTAGCTCTTTGAAACTTGGCACAATAATGTAGTTCCAAGTTCTATCGCTATGGTTTGTGTGCTATTGAAGTAGCCCCAAGCAGAGACTGAAGAGAATCACTTTCATTGAAAGGGGTTGGAGGCTTCCAAAAAACTGTGAGTTTCCTGAAATCTCAGCAAACATTTTTTTCACCCAATCTTGATGATACTTCCATTTAATGATCAGTACACCAGTCCCACTTGGCTCACCAAATTTCGTTCTTCTAGGTTAAACCGTTCCTTTGCAGTAACCGTTTTCATGTTTAGGTTTCACTCTGTTTTCTCCTATATAGATACATGTATTTGGAACTCTAAATCAAACACGGTTTGTGCTAGCTCTTTGAAACTGGGCACAATAATGTAGTTCCAAGTTCTATCGCTATGGTTTGTGTGCTATTGAAGTAGCCCCAAGCAGAGACTGACGAGAATCCCTTTCATTGAAAGGGGTTGCCAAGCTTCCAAAAAACTGCGAGTTTCCTGAAATCTCAGCAAACATTTTTTCAAGCAATCTTGATGATACTTGCAGGTAGTGATCAGTACATGAATCCCACTTGGCTCACAAAATTTCGTTCTTCTAGGTTAAACCATTCCTTTGCAGTAACCGTTTTCATGTTTAGGTTTCACTCTGTTTTCTCCTATATGGATACATGTAGTTGGAACTCTAAATCAAACACGGTTTGTGCTAGCTCTTTGAAACTTGGCACAATAATGTAGTTCCAAGTTTTGTCGCTACGGTTTGTGTGCTATTGAAGTAGCCCCAAGCAGAGACTGACGAGAATCCCTTTCATTGAAAGGGGTTGCCATGCTTCCAAAAAACTGCGAGTTTCCTGAAATCTCAGCAAACATTTTTTCACCCAATCTTGATGATACTTGCAGGTAGTGATCAGTACACGAATCCCACTTGGCTCACCAAATTTCGTTCTTCTAGGTCTAACCGTTCCTTTGCAGTAACCGTTTTCATGTTTAGGTTTCACTCTGTTTTCTCCTATATGGATACATGTAATTGGAACTCTAAATCAAACATGGGTTGTGCTAGCTCTTTGAAACTTTGCACAATAATGTAGTTCCGAGTTCTATCGCTATGGTTTGTGTGCTATTGAAGTATCCCCCAGCAGAGACTAACGAGAATCCATTTCATAGAAAGGGGTTGCCAGGCTTCCAAAAAACTACGAGTTTCCTGAAATCTCAGCAAACATTTTTTCACCCAATCTTGATGATACTTGCAGGTAGTGATCAGTACACGAATCCCACATGGCTCACCAAATTTCGTTCTTCTAGGTTAAACCGTTCCTTTGCAGTAACCGTTTTCATGTTTAGGTTTCACTCTGTTTTCTCCTATATGGATACATGTAGTTGGAAATCTAAATCAAACACAGTTTGTGCTAGCTCTTTGAAACTTGGCACAATAATGTAGTTCCAAGTTCTATCGCTATGGTTTGTGTGCTATTGAAGTAGCCCCAAGCAGATACTGACGAGAAAACCTTTCATAGATAGGGGTTGCCAGGCTTCCAAAAAACTACGAGTTTCCTGAAATCTCAGCAAACATTTTTTCACCCAATCTTGATAATACTTGCAGGTAGTCATCAGTAAACCGATACCACTTGGCTCACCAAATTTCGTTCTTCTAGGTCTAACCGTTCCTTTGCAATAACCGTTTTCATGTTTAGGTTTCACTCTGTATTCTCCTATATGGATACATGTAATTGGAACTCTAAATCAAACACGGGTTGTGCTAGCTCTTTGAAACTTTGCACAATAATGTAGTTCCGAGTTCTATCGCTATGGTTTGTGTGCTATTGAAGTAGCCCCAAGCAGAGACTGACGAGAATCCCTTTCATTGAAAGGGTTTGCCAAGCTTCCAAAAAACTACGAGTTTCCTGAAATCTCAGCAAACATTTTTTCACCCAATCTTGATGATACTTCCATTTAATGATCAGTACACCAGTCCCACTTGGCTCACCAAATTTCGTTCTTCTAAGTTAAACCGTTCCTTTGCAGTAACCGTTTTCATGTTTAGGATTCACTCTGTTTTCTCCTATATAGATACATGTAGTTGGAACTCTAAATCAAACACGGTTTGTGCTAGCTCTTTGAAACTGGGCACAATAATGTAGTTCCAAGTTCTATCGCTATGGTTTGTGTGCTATTGAAATAGCCCCAAGCAGAGACTGACGAGAATCCCTTTTATAGAAAGGGGTTGCCAGGCTTCCAAAAATTGCGAGTTTCCTGAAATCTCAGCAAACATTTTTTCACGCAATCTTGATGATACTTCCATTTAATGATCAGTACACCAATCCCACTTGGCTCACCAAATTTCGCTCTTCTAGGTTAAACCGTTCCTTTGCAGAAATCGTTTTCATATTTAGGTTTCACTCTGTTTTCTCCTATATGGATACATGTAGTTGGAACTCTAAATCAAACACGGTTTGTGCTAGCTCTTTGAAACTTGGCACAATAATGTAGTTCCAAGTTCTGTCGCTATGGTTTGTGTGCTATTGAAGTAGCCCCAAGCAGAGACTGACGAGAATCCCTTTCATTGAAAGGGGATGCCAAGCTTCCAAAAAACTACGAGTTTCCTGAAATCTCAGAAAACATTTTTTCACGCAATCTTGATGATACTTCCATTTAATGATCAGTACACCAATCCCACTTGGCTCACCAAATTTCGTTCTTCTAGGTTAAACCGTTCCTTTGCAGAAATCGTTTTCATATTTAGGTTTCACTCTGTTTTCTCCTATATGGATACATGTAGTTGGAAATCTAAATCAAACACGGTTTGTGCTAGCTCTTTGAAACTTGGCACAATAATGTAGTTCCAAGTTCTGTCGCTATGGTTTGTGTGCTATTGAAGTAGCCCAAAGCAGAGACTGACGAGAATCCCTTTCATTGAAAGGGGATGCCAAGCTTCCAAAAAACTACGAGTTTCCTGAAATCTCAGCAAACATTTTTTCACAAAATCATGATGATACTTCCATTTTATGATCAGTACACCAATCCCACTTGGCTCACCAAATTTCGTTCTTCCAGGTTTAACCGTTCCTTTGCAGTAACCGTTTTCATGTTTAGGTTTCACTCTGTTTTCTCCTATATGGATACATGTAGTTGGAACTCTAAATCAAACACGGTTTGTGCTAGCTCTTTGAAACTTGGCACAATAATGTAGTTCCAAGTTCTGTCGCTATGGTTTGTGTGCTATTGAAGTAGCCCCAAGAAGAGACTGACGAGAATCCCTTTCATTGAAAGGGGTTGCCAAGCTTCCAAAAAACTGCGAGTTTCCTGAAATCTCAGCAAACATTTTTTCACCCAATCTTGATGATACTTGCAGGTAGTGATCAGTACATGAATCCCACTTGGCTCAATAAATTTCGTTCTTCTAGGTTAAACCGTTCCTTTGCAGTAACCTTTTATATGTTTAGGTTTCACTCATATTTCTCTGTATATGGATACATGTAGTTGGAACTCTAAATCAAACACGGTTTGTGCTAGCTCTTTGAAACTTGGCACAATAATGTTGTTCCAAGTTCTGTCGCTATGGTTTGTGTGCTATTGATGTAGCCCCAAGCAGAGACTGACGAGAATCCCTTTCATTGAAAGGGGTTGCCAAGCTTCCAAAAAACTACGAGTTTCCTGAAATCTCAGCAAACATTTTTTTCACCCAATCGTGATGATACTTGCAGGTAGTGATCAGTACACGATTCCCACTTGGCTCACCAAATTTCGTTCTTCTAGGTTAAACCGTTCCTTTGCAGTAACCGTTTTCATGTTTAGGTTTCACTCTGTTTTCTCCTATATGGATACATGTAGTTGGAACTCTAAATCAAACACGGTTTGTGCTAGCTCTTTGAAACTTGGCACAATAATGTAGTTCCAAGTTCTGTCGCTATGGTTTGTGTGCTATTGAAGTAGCCCCAAGCAGAGACTGACGAGAATCCCTTTCATTGAAAGGGGTTGCCAAGCTTCAAAAAAACTGCGAGTTTCCTGAAATCTCAGCAAACATTTTTTCACCCAATCTTGATGATACTTGCAGGTAGTGATCAGTACATGAATCCCACTTGGCTCAATAAATTTCGTTCTTCTAGGTTAAACCGTTCCTTTGCAGTAAGCTTTTTCATGTTTAGGTTTCACTCAATTTTCTCCTATATGGATACATGTAGTTGGAACTCTAAATCAAACACGGTTTGTGCTAGCTCTTTGAAACTTGGCACAATAATGTTGTTCCAAGTTCTGTCGCTATGGTTTGTGTGCTATTGAAGTAGCCCCAAGCAGAGACTGACGAGAATCCCTTTCATTGAAAGGGGTTGCCAAGCTTCCAAAAAATTACAAGTTTCCTGAAATCTCTGGAAACATTTTTTCACCCAATCTTGATGATACTTGCAGGTACTGATCAGTACACTAATCCCACTTGGCTCACCGAATTTCGTTCTTCTAGGTTAAACCGTTCCTTTGCAGTAACCGTTTTCATGTTTAGGTTTCACTCTGTTTTCTCCTATATGGATACATGTAGTTGGAAATCTAAATAAAAACACAGTTTGTGCTAGCTCTTTGAAACTTGGCACAATAATGTAGTTCCAAGTTCTATCGCTATGGTTTGTGTGCTATTGAAGTAGCCCCAAGCAGAGACTGACGAGAAACCCTTTCATAGATAGGGGTTGCCAGGCTTCCAAAAAACTACGAGTTTCCTGAAATCTCAGCAAACATTTTTTCACCCAATCTTGATAATACTTGCAGGTAGTCATCAGTAAACCGATACCACTTGGCTCACCAAATTTCGTTCTTCTAGGTCTAACCGTTCCTTTGCAATAACCGTTTTCATGTTTAGGTTTCACTCTGTATTCTCCTATATGGATACATGTAATTGGAACTCTAAATCAAACACGGGTTGTGCTAGCTCTTTGAAACTTTGCACAATAATGTAGTTCCAAGTTCGATCGCTATGGTTTGTGTGCTATTGAAGTAGCCCCAAGCAGAGACTGACGAGAATCCCTTTCATTGAAAGGGTTTGCCAAGCTTCCAAAAAACTACGAGTTTCCTGAAATCTCAGCAAACATTTTTTCACCCAATCTTGATGATACTTCCTTGTAATGATCAGTACACCAATCCCACTTGGCTCACCAAATTTCGTTTTTCTAGGTTAAACCGTTCCTTTGCAGTAACCGTTTTCATGTTTAGGTTTCACTCTGTTTTCTCCTATATGGATACATGTAGTTGGAACTCTAAATCAAACACGGTTTGTGCTAGCTCTTTGAAACTTGGCACAATAATGTAGTTCCAAGTTCTATCGCTATGGTTTGTGTGCTATTGAAGTATCCCCAAGCAGAGACTGAAGAGAATCACTTTCATTGAAAGGGGTTGGAGGCTTCCAAAAAACTGCGAGTTTCCTGAAATCTCAGCAAACATTTTTTCACCCAATCTTGATGATACTTCCATTTAATGATCAGTACACCAATCCCACTTGGCTCACCAAATTTCGTTCTTCTAGGTTAAACCGTTCCTTTGCAGTAACCGTTTTCATGTTTAGGATTCACTCTGTTTTCTCCTATATAGATACATGTAGTTGGTACTCTAAATCAAACACGGTTTGTGCTAGCTCTTTGAAACTGGGCACAATAATGTAGTTCCAAGTTCTATCGCTATGGTTTGTGTGCTATTGAAGTAGCCCCAAGCAGAGACTGACGAGAATCCCTTTTATAGAAAGGGGTTGCCAGGCTTCCAAAAACTGCGAGTTTCCTGAAATCTCAGCAAACATTTTTTCACCCAGTCTTCATGATACTTCCATTTAATGATCAGTACACCAATCCCACTTGGCTCACCAAATCTCGTTCTTCTAGGTTAAACCGGTACTTTGCAGTAACCGTTTTCATATTTAGGTTTCACTCTGTTTACTCCTATATGGATACATGTAGTTGGAACTCTAAATCAAACACGGTTTTTGCTAGCTCTTTGAAACTTGGCACAATAATGTAGTTCCAAGTTCTATCGCTAAGGTTTGTGTGCTATTGAAGTAGCCCCAAGCAGAGACTGACAAGAACCCGTTCATTGAAAGGGGTTGTCAAGCTTCCAAAAAACTACGAGTTTCCTGAAATCTCAGCAAACATTTTTTCACGCAATCTTGATGATACTTCCATTTAATGATCAGTACACCAATCACACTTGGCTCACCAAATTTCGTTCTTCTAGGTTAAACCGTTCCTTTGCAGAAATCGTTTTCATATTTAGGTTTCACTCTGTTTTCTCCTATATGGATACATGTAGTTGGAACTCTAAATCAAACATGGTTTGTGCTAGCTCTTTGAAACTTGGCACAATAATGTAGTTCCAAGTTCTGTCGCTATGGTTTGTGTGCTATTGAAGTAGCCCCAAGCAGAGACTGACGAGAATCCCTTTCATTGAAAGGGGATGCCAAGCTTCCAAAAACTACGAGTTTCCTGAAATCTCAGCAAACATTTTTTCACAAAATCATGATGATACTTCCATTTTATGATTAGTACACCAATCCCACTTGGCTCACCAAATTTCGTTCTTCCAGGTTTAACCGTTCCTTTGCAGTAACCGTTTTCATGTTTAGGTTTCACTCTGTTTTCTCCTATATGGATACATGTAGTTGGAACTCTAAATCAAACACGGTTTGTGCTAGCTCTTTGAAACTTGGCACAATAATGTAGTTCCAAGTTCTGTCGCTATGGTTTGTGTGCTATTGAAGTAGCCCCAAGAAGAGACTGACGAGAATCCCTTTCATTGAAAGGGGTTGCCAAGCTTCCAAAAAACTGCGAGTTTCCTGAAATCTCAGCAAACATTTTTTCACCCAATCTTGATGAATACTTGCAGGTAGTGATCAGTACATGAATCCCACTTGGCTCAATAAATTTCGTTCTTCTAGGTTAAACCGTTCCTTTGCAGTAACCTTTTTCATGTTTAGGTTTCACTCATTTTTCTCCTATATGGATACATGTAGTTGGAACTCTAAATCAAACACGGTTTGTGCTAGCTCTTTGAAACTTGGCACAATAATGTAGTTCCAAGTTCTATCGCTATGGTTTGTGTGCTATTGAAGTATCCCCAAGCAGAGACTAACGAGAATCCATTTCATAGAAAGGGGTTGCCAGGCTTCCAAAAAACGGCGAGTTTCCTGAAATCTCAGCAAACATTTTTTCACCCAGTCTTGATGATACTTCCATTTAATGATCAGTACACCAATCCCACTTGGCTCACCAAATTTCGTTCTTCTAGGTTAAACCGTTCCTTTGCAGTAACCGTTTTCATGTTTAGGTTTCACTCTGTTTTCTCCAATATTTATACATGTAGTTGGAAATCTAAATCAAACACAGTTTGTGCTAGCTCTTTGAAACTTGACACAATAATGTAGTTCCAAGTTCTATCGCTATGGTTTGTGTGCTATTGAAGTAGCCCCAAGCAGAGACTGACGAGAATCCCTTTCATAGATAGGGGTTGCCAGGCTTCCAAAAAACTACGAGTTTCCTGAAATCTAGGCAAACATTTTTTCACCCAATCTTGATAATACTTGCATGTAGTCATCAGTAAACCAATACCACTTAGCTCACCAAATTTCGTTCTTCTAGGTTAAACCGTTCCTTTGCAGTAACCGTTTTCATGTTTAGGTTTCACTCTGTTTTCTCCTATATAGATACATGTAGTTTGAACTCTAAATCAAACCCGGTTTGTGCTAGCTCTTTGAAACTGGGCACAATTATGTAGTTCCAAGTTCTATCGCTATGTTTTGTGTGCTATTGAAGTAGCCCCAAGCAGAGACTGACGAGAATCCCTTTCATTGAAAGGGGTTGCCAAGCTTCCAAAAACTGCGAGTTTCCTGAAATCTCAGCAAACATTTTTTCAACCAATCTTGATGATACTTGCAGGTAGTGATCAGTACATGAATCCCACTTGGCTCACCAAATTTCGTTCTTCTAGGTTAAACCGTTCCTTTGCAGTAACCGTTTTCATGTTTAGGTTTCACTCTGTTTTCTCCTATATGGATACATGTAGTTGGAACTCTAAATCAAACACGGTTTGTGCTAGCTCTTTGAAACTTGGCACAAAAATGTAGTTCCAAGTTCTGTCGCTACGGTTTGTGTGCTATTGAAGTAGCCCCAAGCAGAGACTGACGAGAATCCCTTTCATTGAAAGGGGTTGCCATGCTTCCAAAAACTACGAGTTTCCTGAAATCTCAGCAAACATTTTTTCACCCAATCTTGATGATACTTGCAGGTAGTGATCAGTACACGAATCCCACTTGGCTCACCAAATTTCGTTCTTGTAGGTTAAACCTTCCTTTGCAGTAACCGTTTTCATGTTTAGGTTTCACTCTGTTTTCTCCTGTATGGATACATGTAGTTGGAACTCTAAATCAAACACGGTTTGTGCTAGCTCTTTGAAACTTGGCACAATAATGTAGTTCCAAGTTCTATCGCTATGGTTTGTGTGCTATTGAAGTAGCCCCAAGCAGAGACTTACGAGAATCCCTTACATAAAAATGGGTTGCCAGGCTTCCAAAAAAATGCGAGTTTCCTGAAATCTCAGCAAACATTTTTTTCACGCAATCTTGATGATACTTCCATTTAATGATCAGTACACCAATCCCACTTGGCTCACCAAATTTCGTTCTTCTAGGTTAAACCGTTCCTTTGCAGAAATCGTTTTCATATTTAGGTTTCACTCTGTTTTCTCCTATATGGATACATGTAGTTGGAACTCTAAATCAAACACGGTTTGTGCTAGCTCTTTGAAACTTGGCACAATAATGTAGTTCCAAGTTCTGTCGCTATGGTTTGTGTGCTATTGAAGTAGCCCCAAGCAGAGACTGACGAGAATCCCTTTCATTGAAAGGGGATGCCAAGCTTCCAAAAAACTACGAGTTTCCTGAAATCTCAGCAAACATTTTTTCACAAAATCATGATGATACTTCCATTTAATGATCAGTACACCAATCCCACTTGGCTCACCAAATTTCGTTCTTCCAGGTTTAACCGTTCCTTTGCAGTAACCGTTTTCATGTTTAGGTTTCACTCTGTTTTCTCCTATATGGACACATGTAGTTGGAACTCTAAATCAAACACGGTTTGTGCTAGCTCTTTGAAACTGGGCACAATAATGTAGTTCCAAGTTCTATCGCTATGGTTTGTGTGCTATTGAAGTAGCCCCAAGCAGAGACTGACGAGAATCCCTTTCATTGAAAGGGGTTGCCAAGCTTCCAAAAAACTGCGAGTTTCCTGAAATCTCAGCAAACATTTTTTCAAGCAATCTTGATGATACTTGCAGGTAGTGATCAGTACATGAATCCCACTTGGCTCACAAAATTTCGTTCTTCTAGGTTAAACCATTCCTTTGCAGTAACCGTTTTCATGTTTAGGTTTCACTCTGTTTTCTCCTATATGGATACATGTAGTTGGAACTCTAAATCAAACACGGTTTGTGCTAGCTCTTTGAAACTTGGCACAATAATGTAGTTCCAAGTTTTGTCGCTACGGTTTGTGTGCTATTGAAGTAGCCCCAAGCAGAGACTGACGAGAATCCCTTTCATTGAAAGGGGTTGCCATGCTTCCAAAAAACTGCGAGTTTCCTGAAATCTCAGCAAACATTTTTTCACCCAATCTTGATGATACTTGCAGGTAGTGATCAGTACACGAATCCCACTTGGCTCACCAAATTTCGTTCTTCTAGGTCTAACCGTTCCTTTGCAGTAACCGTTTTCATGTTTAGGTTTCACTCTGTTTTCTCCTATATGGATACATGTAATTGGAACTCTAAATCAAACATGGGTTGTGCTAGCTCTTTGAAACTTTGCACAATAATGTAGTTCCGAGTTCTATCACTATGGTTTGTGTGCTATTGAAGTATCCCCCAGCAGAGACTAACGAGAATCCATTTCATAGAAAGGGGTTGCCAGGCTTCCAAAAAACTACGAGTTTCCTAAAATCTCAGCAAACATTTTTTCACCCAATCTTGATGATACTTGCAGGTAGTGATCAGTACACGAATCCCACATGGCTCACCAAATTTCGTTCTTCTAGGTTAAACCGTTCCTTTGCAGTAACCGTTTTCATGTTTAGGTTTCACTCTGTTTTCTCCTATATGGATACATGTAGTTGGAAATCTAAATCAAACACAGTTTGTGCTAGCTCTTTGAAACTTGGCACAATAATGTAGTTCCAAGTTCTATCGCTATGGTTTGTGTGCTATTGAAGTAGCACCAAGCAGAGACTGACGAGAAACCCTTTCATAGATAGGGGTTGCCAGGCTTCCAAAAAACTGCGAGTTTCCTGAAATCTCAGCAAACATTTTTTCACCCAATCTTGATAATACTTGCAGGTAGTCATCAGTAAACCGATACCACTTGGCTCACCAAATTTCGTTCTTCTAGGTCTAACCGTTCCTTTGCAATAACCGTTTTCATGTTTAGGTTTCACTCTGTATTCTCCTATATGGATACATGTAATTGGAACTCTAAATCAAACACGGGTTGTGCTAGCTCTTTGAAACTTTGCACAATAATGTAGTTCCAAGTTCGATCGCTATGGTTTGTGTGCTATTGAAGTAGCCCCAAGCAGAGACTGACGAGAATCCCTTTCATTGAAAGGGGTTGCCAGGCTTCCAAAAACTACGAGTTTCCTGAAATCTCAGCAAACATTTTTTCACCCAGTCTTCATGATACTTCCATTTAATGATCAGTACACCAATCCCACTTGGCTCACCAAATCTCGTTCTTCTAGGTTAAACCGGTACTTTGCAGTAACCGTTTTCATATTTAGGTTTCACTCTGTTTACTCCTATATGGATACATGTAGTTGGAACTCTAAATCAAACACGGTTTTTGCTAGCTCTTTGAAACTTGGCACAATAATGTAGTTCCAAGTTCTATCGCTAAGGTTTGTGTGCTATTGAAGTAGCCCCAAGCAGAGACTGACAAGAACTCGTTCATTGAAAGGGGTTGTCAAGCTTCCAAAAAACTACGAGTTTCCTGAAATCTCAGCAAACATTTTTTCACGCAATCTTGATGATACTTCCATTTAATGATCAGTACACCAATCCCACTTGGCTCACCAAATTTCGTTCTTCTAGGTTAAACCGTTCCTTTGCAGAAATCGTTTTCATATTTAGGTTTCACTCTGTTTTCTCCTATATGGATACATGTAGTTGGAACTCTAAATCAAACACGGTTTGTGCTAGCTCTTTGAAACTTGGCACAATAATGTAGTTCCAAGTTCTATCGCTAAGGTTTGTGTGCTATTGAAGTAGCCCCAAGCAGAGACTGACAAGAACCCGTTCATTGAAAGGGGTTGTCAAGCTTCCAAAAAACTACGAGTTTCCTGAAATCTCAGCAAACATTTTTTCACGCAATCTTGATGATACTTCCATTTAATGATCAGTACACCAATCCCACTTGGCTCACCAAATTTCGTTCTTCTAGGTTAAACCGTTACTTTGCAGAAATCGTTTTCATATTTAGGTTTCACTCTGTTTTCTCCTATATGGATACATGTAGTTGGAACTCTAAATCAAACATGGTTTGTGCTAGCTCTTTGAAACTTGGCACAATAATGTAGTTCCAAGTTCTGTCGCTATGGTTTGTGTGCTATTGAAGTAGCCCCAAGCAGAGACTGACGAGAATCCCTTTCATTGAAAGGGGATGCCAAGCTTCCAAAAACTACGAGTTTCCTGAAATCTCAGCAAACATTTTTTCACAAAATCATGATGATACTTCCATTTTATGATTAGTACACCAATCCCACTTGGCTCACCAAATTTCGTTCTTCCAGGTTTAACCGTTCCTTTGCAGTAACCGTTTTCATGTTTAGGTTTCACTCTGTTTTCTCCTATATGGATACATGTAGTTGGAACTCTAAATCAAACACGGTTTGTGCTAGCTCTTTGAAACTTGGCACAATAATGTAGTTCCGAGTTCTGTCGCTATGGTTTGTGTGCTATTGAAGTAGCCCCAAGCAGAGACTGACGAGAATCCCTTTCATTGAAAGGGGTTGCCAAGCTTCCAAAAAACTACGAGTTTCCTGAAATCTCAGCAAACATTTTTTCACCCAATCTTGATGATACTTGCAGGTAGTGATCAGTACACGAATCCCACTTGGCTCACCAAATTTCGTTCTTCTAGGTTAAACCGTTCCTTTGCAGTAACCGTTTTCATGTTTAGGTTTCACTCTGTTTTCTCCTATATAGATACATGTAGTTGGAACTCTAAATCAAACACGGTTTGTGCTAGCTCTTTGAAACTTGGCACAATAATGTAGTTCCAAGTTCTATCGCTATGGTTTGTGTGCTATTGAAGTATCCCCAAGCAGAGACTAACGAGAATCCATTTCATCGAAAGGGGTTGCCAGGCTTCCAAAAAACTGCGAGTTTCCTGAAATCTCAGCAAACATTTTTTCACCCAGTCTTGATGATACTTCCATTTAATGATCAGTACACCAATCCCACTTGGCTCACCAAATTTCGTTCTTCTAGGTTAAACCGTTCCTTTGCAGAAATCGTTTTCATATTTAGGTTTCACTATGTTTTCTCCTATATGGATACACGTAGTTGGAACTCTCAATCAAACACGGTTTGTGCTAGCTCTTTGAAACTTGGCACAATAATGTAGTTTCAAGTTCTATCGCTATGTTTTGTGTGCTATTGAAGTAGCCCCAACTAGAGACTTACGAGAATCCCTTTCATTGAAAGGGGTTGTCAAGCTTCCAAAAAACTACGAGTTTCATGAAATCTCAGCAAACATTTTTTCACCCAATCTTGATGATACTTGCAGGTAGTGATCAGTACACGAATCCCACTTGGCTGACCAACTTTCGTTCTTCTAGGTTAAACCGTTCCTTTGCAGTAACCGTTTTCATGTTTAGGTTTCACTCTGTTTTCTCCTATATGGATACATGTAGTTGGAAATCAAAATCAAACACAGTTTGTGCTAGCTCTTTGAAACTTGGCACAATAATGTAGTTCCAAGTTCTATCGCTATGGTTTGTGTGCTATTGAGGTAGCCCCAAACAGAGACTGACGAGAATCCCTTTCATAGATAGGGGTTGCCAGGCTTCCAAAAAACTACGAGTTTCCTGAAATCTCAGCAAACATTTTTCACCCAATCTTGATAATACTTGCAGGTAGTCATCAGTAAACCAATACCTCTTGGCTCACCAAATTTCGTTCTTCTAGGTCTAACCGTTCCTTTGCAATAACCGTTTTCATGTTTAGGTTTCACTCTGTTTTCTCCTATATGGATACATGTAATTGGAACTCTAAATCAAACACGGGTTGTGCTAGCTCTTTGAAACTTTGCACAATAATGTAGTTCCGAGTTCTATCGCTATGGTTTGTGTGATATTGAAGTAGCCCCAAGCAGAGACTGAAGGGAATCACTTTCATTGAAAGGGGTTGGAGGCTTCCAAAAAACTGCGAGTTTCCTGAAATCTCAGCAAACATTTTTTCACCCAATCTTGATGATACTTCCTTTTAATGATCAGTACACCAATCCCACTAGGCTCACCAAATTTCGTTCTTCTAGGTTAAATCTTTCCTTTGCAGTAACCGTTTTCATGTTTAGGTTTCACTCTGTTTTCTCCTATATGGATACATGTAGTTGGAACTCTAAATCAAACACGGTTTGTGCTAGCTCTTTGAAACTGGGCACAATAATGTAGTTCCAAGTTCTATCGCTATGGTTTGTGTGCTATTGAAGTAGCCCCAAGCAGAGACTGAAGAGAATCACTTTCATTGAAAGGGGTTGGAGGCTTCCAAAAAACTGCGAGTTTCCTGAAATCTCAGCAAACATTTTTTCACCCAATCTTGATGATACTTCCATTTAATGATCAGTACACCAGTCCCACTTGGCTCACCAAATTTCGTTCTTCTAGGTTAAAACGTTCCTTTGCAGTAACCGTTTTCATGTTTAGGATTCACTCTGTTTTCTCCTATATGGATACATGTAGTTGGAACTCTAAATCAAACATGGTTTGTGCTAGCTCTTTGAAACTTGGCACAATAATATAGTTTCAAGTTCTATCGGTATGGTTTGTGTGCTATTGAAGTAGCCCCAAGCAGAGACTGACGAGAATCCCTTTCATTGAAAGGGGTTGCCATGCTTCCAATAAACTGCGAGTATCCTGAAATCTCAGCAAACATTTTTTCACCCAATCTTGATGATACTGGCAGGTAGTGATCAGTACATGAATCCCACTTGGCTCACTAAATTTCGTTCTTCTAGGTTAACCCGTTCCTTTGCAGTAACCGTTTTCATGTTTAGGTTTCACTCTGTTTTCTCCTATATGGATACATGTAGTTGGAACTCTAAATCAAACACGGTTTGTGCTATCTCTTTGAAACTTGGCACAATAATGTAGTTTCAAGTTCTATCGCTATGGTTTGTGTGCTATTGAAGTAGCCCCAAGCAGAGACTGACGAGAATCCCTTTCATTGAAAGGGGTTTCCAAGCTTCCAAAAAACTGCGAGTTTCCTGAAATCTCAGCAAACATTTTTTCAACCAATCTTGATGATACTTGCAGGTAGTGATCAGTACATGAATCCTACTTGGCTCACTAAATTTCGTTCTTCTAGGTTAACCCGTTCCTTTGCAGTAACCGTTTTCATGTTTAGGTTTCACTCTGTTTTCTCCTATATGGATACATGAAGTTGGAACTCTAAATCAAACACGGTTTGTGCTAGCTCTTTGATACTTGGCACAATAATGTAGTTGCAAGTTCTGTCGCTATGGTTTGTGTGCTATTGAAGTAGCCCCAAGCAGAGACTGACGAGAATCCCTTTCATTGAAAGGGGTTGCCAGGCTTCCAAAAAACTGCGAGTTTCCTGATATCTCAGCAAACATTTTTTCATCCAGTCTTGATGATACTTGCAGGTAGTGATCAGTACATGAATCCCACTTGGCTCACCAAATTTCGTTCTTCTAGGTTAAACCATTCCTTTGCAGTAACCGTTTTCATGTTTAGGTTTCACTCTGTTTTCTCCTATATGGATACATGTAGTTGGAACTCTAAATCAAACACGGTTTGTGCTAGCTCTTTGAAACTTGGCACAATAATGTAGTTCCAAGTTCTGTCGCTATGATTTGTGTGCTATTGACGTAGCCCCAAGCAGAGAAAGACGAGAATCCCTTTTATAGAAAGGGGTTGCCAGGCTTCCAAAAACTGCGAGTTTCCTGAAATCTCAGCAAACATTTTTTCACCCAGTCTTGATGATACTTCCATTTAATGATCAGTACACCAATCCCACTTGGCTCACCAAATTTCGTTCTTCTAGGTTAACCGGTACTTTGCAGTAACCGTTTTCATATTTAGGTTTCACTCTGTTTACTCCTATATGGATACATGTAGTTGGAACTCTAAATCAAACACGGTTTGTGCTAGCTCTTTGAAACTTGGCACAGTAATGTAGTTTCAAGTTCTATCGCTATGTTTTGTGTGCTATTGAAGTAGCCCCAACTAGAGACTTACGAGAATCCCTTTCATTGAAAGGGGTTGTCAAGCTTCCAAAAAACTACGAGTTTCATGAAATCTCAGCAAACATTTTTTCACCCAATCTTGATGATACTTGCAGGTAGTGATCAGTACACGAATCCCACTTGGCTGACCAACTTTCGTTCTTCTAGGTTAAACCGTTCCTTTGCAGTAACCGTTTTCATGTTTAGGTTTCACTCTGTTTTCTCCTATATGGATACATGTAGTTGGAAATCAAAATCAAACACAGTTTGTGCTAGCTCTTTGAAACTTGGCACAATAATGTAGTTCCAAGTTCTATCGCTATGGTTTGTGTGCTATTGAGGTAGCCCCAAACAGAGACTGACGAGAATCCCTTTCATAGATAGGGGTTGCCAGGCTTCCAAAAAACTACGAGTTTCCTGAAATCTCAGCAAACATTTTTCACCCAATCTTGATAATACTTGCAGGTAGTCATCAGTAAACCAATACCTCTTGGCTCACCAAATTTCGTTCTTCTAGGTCTAACCGTTCCTTTGCAATAACCGTTTTCATGTTTAGGTTTCACTCTGTTTTCTCCTATATGGATACATGTAATTGGAACTCTAAATCAAACACGGGTTGTGCTAGCTCTTTGAAACTTTGCACAATAATGTAGTTCCGAGTTCTATCGCTATGGTTTGTGTGATATTGAAGTAGCCCCAAGCAGAGACTGAAGGGAATCACTTTCATTGAAAGGGGTTGGAGGCTTCCAAAAAACTGCGAGTTTCCTGAAATCTCAGCAAACATTTTTTCACCCAATCTTGATGATACTTCCTTTTAATGATCAGTACACCAATCCCACTAGGCTCACCAAATTTCGTTCTTCTAGGTTAAATCTTTCCTTTGCAGTAACCGTTTTCATGTTTAGGTTTCACTCTGTTTTCTCCTATATGGATACATGTAGTTGGAACTCTAAATCAAACACGGTTTGTGCTAGCTCTTTGAAACTGGGCACAATAATGTAGTTCCAAGTTCTATCGCTATGGTTTGTGTGCTATTGAAGTAGCCCCAAGCAGAGACTGAAGAGAATCACTTTCATTGAAAGGGGTTGGAGGCTTCCAAAAAACTGCGAGTTTCCTGAAATCTCAGCAAACATTTTTTCACCCAATCTTGATGATACTTCCATTTAATGATCAGTACACCAGTCCCACTTGGCTCACCAAATTTCGTTCTTCTAGGTTAAAACGTTCCTTTGCAGTAACCGTTTTCATGTTTAGGATTCACTCTGTTTTCTCCTATATGGATACATGTAGTTGGAACTCTAAATCAAACATGGTTTGTGCTAGCTCTTTGAAACTTGGCACAATAATATAGTTTCAAGTTCTATCGGTATGGTTTGTGTGCTATTGAAGTAGCCCCAAGCAGAGACTGACGAGAATCCCTTTCATTGAAAGGGGTTGCCATGCTTCCAAAAAACTGCGAGTATCCTGAAATCTCAGCAAACATTTTTTCACCCAATCTTGATGATACTGGCAGGTAGTGATCAGTACATGAATCCCACTTGGCTCACTAAATTTCGTTCTTCTAGGTTAACCCGTTCCTTTGCAGTAACCGTTTTCATGTTTAGGTTTCACTCTGTTTTCTCCTATATGGATACATGTAGTTGGAACTCTAAATCAAACACGGTTTGTGCTATCTCTTTGAAACTTGGCACAATAATGTAGTTTCAAGTTCTATCGCTATGGTTTGTGTGCTATTGAAGTAGCCCCAAGCAGAGACTGACGAGAATCCCTTTCATTGAAAGGGGTTTCCAAGCTTCCAAAAAACTGCGAGTTTCCTGAAATCTCAGCAAACATTTTTTCAACCAATCTTGATGATACTTGCAGGTAGTGATCAGTACATGAATCCTACTTGGCTCACTAAATTTCGTTCTTCTAGGTTAACCCGTTCCTTTGCAGTAACCGTTTTCATGTTTAGGTTTCACTCTGTTTTCTCCTATATGGATACATGAAGTTGGAACTCTAAATCAAACACGGTTTGTGCTAGCTCTTTGATACTTGGCACAATAATGTAGTTGCAAGTTCTGTCGCTATGGTTTGTGTGCTATTGAAGTAGCCCCAAGCAGAGACTGACGAGAATCCCTTTCATTGAAAGGGGTTGCCAGGCTTCCAAAAAACTGCGAGTTTCCTGATATCTCAGCAAACATTTTTTCATCCAGTCTTGATGATACTTGCAGGTAGTGATCAGTACATGAATCCCACTTGGCTCACCAAATTTCGTTCTTCTAGGTTAAACCATTCCTTTGCAGTAACCGTTTTCATGTTTAGGTTTCACTCTGTTTTCTCCTATATGGATACATGTAGTTGGAACTCTAAATCAAACACGGTTTGTGCTAGCTCTTTGAAACTTGGCACAATAATGTAGTTCCAAGTTCTGTCGCTATGATTTGTGTGCTATTGACGTAGCCCCAAGCAGAGAAAGACGAGAATCCCTTTTATAGAAAGGGGTTGCCAGGCTTCCAAAAACTGCGAGTTTCCTGAAATCTCAGCAAACATTTTTTCACCCAGTCTTGATGATACTTCCATTTAATGATCAGTACACCAATCCCACTTGGCTCACCAAATTTCGTTCTTCTAGGTTAACCGGTACTTTGCAGTAACCGTTTTCATATTTAGGTTTCACTCTGTTTACTCCTATATGGATACATGAAGTTGGAACTCTAAATCAAACACGGTTTGTGCTAGCTCTTTGAAACTTGGCACAGTAATGTAGTTCCAAGTTCTTTCGCTATGGTTTGTGTGCTATTGAAGTAGCCCCAAGCAGAGACTGACGAGAATCCCTTTCATTGAAAGGGGTTGCCAAGCTTCCAAAAAACTGCGAGTTTCCTGAAATCTCAGCAAACATTTTTTCACCCAATCTTGATGATACTTGCAGGTAGTGATCAGTACATGAATCCCACTTGGCTCACTAAATTTCGTTCTTCTAGGTTAAACCGTTCCTTTGCAGTAACCTTTTTCATGTTTAGGTTTCACTCTGTTTTCTCCTATATGGATACATGTAGTTGGAACTCTAAATCAAACACGGTTTGTGCTAGCTCTTTTAAACTTGGCACAATAATGTTGTTCCAAGTTCTGTCACTATGGTTTGTGTGCTATTGAAACAGCCCCAAGCAGAGACTGACGAGAATCCCTTTCATTGAAAGCGGTTGCCAAGCTTCCAAAAAACTACCAGTTTCCTGAAATCTCAGCAAACATTTTTTCACCCAATCTTGATGATACTTCCTTGTAATGATCAGTACACCAATCCCACTAGGCTCAAGAAATTTCGTTCTTCTAGGTTAAACCGTTCCTTTGCAGTAACCGTTTTCATGTTTAGGTTTCACTCTGTTTTCTCCTATATGGATACATGTAGTTGGAACTCTAAATCAAACACGGTTTGTGCTAGCTCTTTGAAACTGGGCACAATAATGTAGTTCCAAGTTCTATCGCTATGGTTTGTGTGCTATTGAAGTAGCCCCAAGCAGAGACTGAAGAGAATCACTTTCATTGAAAGGGGTTGGAGGCTTCCAAAAAACTGCGAGTTTCCTGAAATCTCAGCAAACATTTTTTCACCCAATCTTGATGATACTTCCATTTAATGATCAGTACACCAGTCCCACTTGGCTGACCAAATTTCGTTCTTCTAGGTTAAACCGTTCCTTTGCAGTAACCGTTTTCATGTTTAGGTTTCACTCTGTTTTCTCCTGTATGGATACATGTAGTTGGAACTCTAAATCAAACACGGTTTGTGCTAGCTCTTTGAAAATTGGCACAATAATGTAGTTCCGAGTTCTATCGCTATGGTTTGTGTGCTATTGAAGTAGCCCCAAGCAGAGACTGAAGGGAATCACTTTCATTGAAAGGGTTTGGAGGCTTCCAAAAACTGCGAGTTTCCTGAAATCTCAGCAAACATTTTTTCACCCAATCTTGATGATACTTCCATTTACTGATCAGTACACCAGTCCCACTTGGCTCACCAAATTTCGTTCTTCTAGGTTAAAACGTTCCTTTGCAGTAACCGTTTTCATGTTTAGGTTTCACTCTGTTTTCTCCTATATGGATACATGTAGTTGGAACTCTAAATCAAACACGGTTTGTGCTAGCTCTTTGAAACTTGGCACAATAATATAGTTTCAAGTTCTATCGCTATGGTTTGTGTGCTATTGAAGTAGCCCCAAGCAGAGACTGACGAGAATCCCTTTCATTGAAAGGGGTTGGCATGCTTCCAAAAAACTGCGAGTATCCTGAAATCTCAGCAAACATTTTTTCACCCAATCTTGATGATACTTGCAGGTAGTGATCAGTACACGAATCCCACTTGGCTCACTAAATTTCGTTCTTCTAGGTTAACCCGTTCCTTTGCAGTAACCGTTTTCATGTTTAGGTTTCACTCTGTTTTCTCCTATATGGATACATGTAGTTGGAACTCTAAATCAAACATGGTTTGTGCTAGCTCTTTGAAACTTGGCACAATAATATAGTTTCAAGTTCTATCGGTATGGTTTGTGTGCTATTGAAGTAGCCCCAAGCAGAGACTGACGAGAATCCCTTTCATTGAAAGGGGTTGCCATGCTTCCAAAAAACTGCGAGTATCCTGAAATCTCAGCAAACATTTTTTCACCCAATCTTGATGATACTGGCAGGTAGTGATCAGTACATGAATCCCACTTGGCTCACTAAATTTCGTTCTTCTAGGTTAACCCGTTCCTTTGCAGTAACCGTTTTCATGTTTAGGTTTCACTCTGTTTTCTCCTATATGGATACATGTAGTTGGAACTCTAAATCAAACACGGTTTGTGCTATCTCTTTGAAACTTGGCACAATAATGTAGTTTCAAGTTCTATCGCTATGGTTTGTGTGCTATTGAAGTAGCCCCAAGCAGAGACTGACGAGAATCCCTTTCATTGAAAGGGGTTTCCAAGCTTCCAAAAAACTGCGAGTTTCCTGAAATCTCAGCAAACATTTTTTCAACCAATCTTGATGATACTTGCAGGTAGTGATCAGTACATGAATCCTACTTGGCTCACTAAATTTCGTTCTTCTAGGTTAACCCGTTCCTTTGCAGTAACCGTTTTCATGTTTAGGTTTCACTCTGTTTTCTCCTATATGGATACATGAAGTTGGAACTCTAAATCAAACACGGTTTGTGCTAGCTCTTTGATACTTGGCACAATAATGTAGTTGCAAGTTCTGTCGCTATGGTTTGTGTGCTATTGAAGTAGCCCCAAGCAGAGACTGACGAGAATCCCTTTCATTGAAAGGGGTTGCCAGGCTTCCAAAAACTGCGAGTTTCCTGATATCTCAGCAAACATTTTTTCATCCAGTCTTGATGATACTTGCAGGTAGTGATCAGTACATGAATCCCACTTGGCTCACCAAATTTCGTTCTTCTAGGTTAAACCATTCCTTTGCAGTAACCGTTTTCATGTTTAGGTTTCACTCTGTTTTCTCCTATATGGATACATGTAGTTGGAACTCTAAATCAAACACGGTTTGTGCTAGCTCTTTGAAACTTGGCACAATAATGTAGTTCCAAGTTCTGTCGCTATGATTTGTGTGCTATTGACGTAGCCCCAAGCAGAGAAAGACGAGAATCCCTTTTATAGAAAGGGGTTGCCAGGCTTCCAAAAACTGCGAGTTTCCTGAAATCTCAGCAAACATTTTTTCACCCAGTCTTGATGATACTTCCATTTAATGATCAGTACACCAATCCCACTTGGCTCACCAAATTTCGTTCTTCTAGGTTAACCGGTACTTTGCAGTAACCGTTTTCATATTTAGGTTTCACTCTGTTTACTCCTATATGGATACATGTAGTTGGAACTCTAAATCAAACACGGTTTGTGCTAGCTCTTTGAAACTTGGCACAGTAATGTAGTTCCAAGTTCTTTCGCTATGGTTTGTGTGCTATTGAAGTAGCCCCAAGCAGAGACTGACGAGAATCCCTTTCATTGAAAGGGGTTGCCAAGCTTCCAAAAAACTGCGAGTTTCCTGAAATCTCAGCAAACATTTTTTCACCCAATCTTGATGATACTTGCAGGTAGTGATCAGTACATGAATCCCACTTGGCTCACTAAATTTCGTTCTTCTAGGTTAAACCGTTCCTTTGCAGTAACCTTTTTCATGTTTAGGTTTCACTCTGTTTTCTCCTATATGGATACATGTAGTTGGAACTCTAAATCAAACACGGTTTGTGCTAGCTCTTTTAAACTTGGCACAATAATGTTGTTCCAAGTTCTGTCACTATGGTTTGTGTGCTATTGAAACAGCCCCAAGCAGAGACTGACGAGAATCCCTTTCATTGAAAGCGGTTGCCAAGCTTCCAAAAAACTACCAGTTTCCTGAAATCTCAGCAAACATTTTTTCACCCAATCTTGATGATACTTCCTTGTAATGATCAGTACACCAATCCCACTAGGCTCAAGAAATTTCGTTCTTCTAGGTTAAACCGTTCCTTTGCAGTAACCGTTTTCATGTTTAGGTTTCACTCTGTTTTCTCCTATATGGATACATGTAGTTGGAACTCTAAATCAAACACGGTTTGTGCTAGCTCTTTGAAACTGGGCACAATAATGTAGTTCCAAGTTCTATCGCTATGGTTTGTGTGCTATTGAAGTAGCCCCAAGCAGAGACTGAAGAGAATCACTTTCATTGAAAGGGGTTGGAGGCTTCCAAAAAACTGCGAGTTTCCTGAAATCTCAGCAAACATTTTTTCACCCAATCTTGATGATACTTCCATTTAATGATCAGTACACCAGTCCCACTTGGCTGACCAAATTTCGTTCTTCTAGGTTAAACCGTTCCTTTGCAGTAACCGTTTTCATGTTTAGGTTTCACTCTGTTTTCTCCTGTATGGATACATGTAGTTGGAACTCTAAATCAAACACGGTTTGTGCTAGCTCTTTGAAAATTGGCACAATAATGTAGTTCCGAGTTCTATCGCTATGGTTTGTGTGCTATTGAAGTAGCCCCAAGCAGAGACTGAAGGGAATCACTTTCATTGAAAGGGTTTGGAGGCTTCCAAAAAACTGCGAGTTTCCTGAAATCTCAGCAAACATTTTTTCACCCAATCTTGATGATACTTCCATTTACTGATCAGTACACCAGTCCCACTTGGCTCACCAAATTTCGTTCTTCTAGGTTAAAACGTTCCTTTGCAGTAACCGTTTTCATGTTTAGGTTTCACTCTGTTTTCTCCTATATGGATACATGTAGTTGGAACTCTAAATCAAACACGGTTTGTGCTAGCTCTTTGAAACTTGGCACAATAATATAGTTTCAAGTTCTATCGCTATGGTTTGTGTGCTATTGAAGTAGCCCCAAGCAGAGACTGACGAGAATCCCTTTCATTGAAAGGGGTTGGCATGCTTCCAAAAAACTGCGAGTATCCTGAAATCTCAGCAAACATTTTTTCACCCAATCTTGATGATACTTGCAGGTAGTGATCAGTACACGAATCCCACTTGGCTCACTAAATTTCGTTCTTCTAGGTTAACCCGTTCCTTTGCAGTAACCGTTTTCATGTTTAGGTTTCACTCTGTTTTCTCCTATATGGATACATGTAGTTGGAACTCTAAATCAAACATGGTTTGTGCTAGCTCTTTGAAACTTGGCACAATAATATAGTTTCAAGTTCTATCGGTATGGTTTGTGTGCTATTGAAGTAGCCCCAAGCAGAGACTGACGAGAATCCCTTTCATTGAAAGGGGTTGCCATGCTTCCAAAAAACTGCGAGTATCCTGAAATCTCAGCAAACATTTTTTCACCCAATCTTGATGATACTGGCAGGTAGTGATCAGTACATGAATCCCACTTGGCTCACTAAATTTCGTTCTTCTAGGTTAACCCGTTCCTTTGCAGTAACCGTTTTCATGTTTAGGTTTCACTCTGTTTTCTCCTATATGGATACATGTAGTTGGAACTCTAAATCAAACACGGTTTGTGCTATCTCTTTGAAACTTGGCACAATAATGTAGTTTCAAGTTCTATCGCTATGGTTTGTGTGCTATTGAAGTAGCCCCAAGCAGAGACTGACGAGAATCCCTTTCATTGAAAGGGGTTTCCAAGCTTCCAAAAAACTGCGAGTTTCCTGAAATCTCAGCAAACATTTTTTCAACCAATCTTGATGATACTTGCAGGTAGTGATCAGTACATGAATCCTACTTGGCTCACTAAATTTCGTTCTTCTAGGTTAACCCGTTCCTTTGCAGTAACCGTTTTCATGTTTAGGTTTCACTCTGTTTTCTCCTATATGGATACATGAAGTTGGAACTCTAAATCAAACACGGTTTGTGCTAGCTCTTTGATACTTGGCACAATAATGTAGTTGCAAGTTCTGTCGCTATGGTTTGTGTGCTATTGAAGTAGCCCCAAGCAGAGACTGACGAGAATCCCTTTCATTGAAAGGGGTTGCCAGGCTTCCAAAAAACTGCGAGTTTCCTGATATCTCAGCAAACATTTTTTCATCCAGTCTTGATGATACTTGCAGGTAGTGATCAGTACATGAATCCCACTTGGCTCACCAAATTTCGTTCTTCTAGGTTAAACCATTCCTTTGCAGTAACCGTTTTCATGTTTAGGTTTCACTCTGTTTTCTCCTATATGGATACATGTAGTTGGAACTCTAAATCAAACACGGTTTGTGCTAGCTCTTTGAAACTTGGCACAATAATGTAGTTCCAAGTTCTGTCGCTATGATTTGTGTGCTATTGACGTAGCCCCAAGCAGAGAAAGACGAGAATCCCTTTTATAGAAAGGGGTTGCCAGGCTTCCAAAAACTGCGAGTTTCCTGAAATCTCAGCAAACATTTTTTCACCCAGTCTTGATGATACTTCCATTTAATGATCAGTACACCAATCCCACTTGGCTCACCAAATTTCGTTCTTCTAGGTTAACCGGTACTTTGCAGTAACCGTTTTCATATTTAGGTTTCACTCTGTTTACTCCTATATGGATACATGTAGTTGGAACTCTAAATCAAACACGGTTTGTGCTAGCTCTTTGAAACTTGGCACAGTAATGTAGTTCCAAGTTCTTTCGCTATGGTTTGTGTGCTATTGAAGTAGCCCCAAGCAGAGACTGACGAGAATCCCTTTCATTGAAAGGGGTTGCCAAGCTTCCAAAAAACTGCGAGTTTCCTGAAATCTCAGCAAACATTTTTTCACCCAATCTTGATGATACTTGCAGGTAGTGATCAGTACATGAATCCCACTTGGCTCACTAAATTTCGTTCTTCTAGGTTAAACCGTTCCTTTGCAGTAACCTTTTTCATGTTTAGGTTTCACTCTGTTTTCTCCTATATGGATACATGTAGTTGGAACTCTAAATCAAACACGGTTTGTGCTAGCTCTTTTAAACTTGGCACAATAATGTTGTTCCAAGTTCTGTCACTATGGTTTGTGTGCTATTGAAACAGCCCCAAGCAGAGACTGACGAGAATCCCTTTCATTGAAAGCGGTTGCCAAGCTTCCAAAAAACTACCAGTTTCCTGAAATCTCAGCAAACATTTTTTCACCCAATCTTGATGATACTTCCTTGTAATGATCAGTACACCAATCCCACTAGGCTCAAGAAATTTCGTTCTTCTAGGTTAAACCGTTCCTTTGCAGTAACCGTTTTCATGTTTAGGTTTCACTCTGTTTTCTCCTATATGGATACATGTAGTTGGAACTCTAAATCAAACACGGTTTGTGCTAGCTCTTTGAAACTGGGCACAATAATGTAGTTCCAAGTTCTATCGCTATGGTTTGTGTGCTATTGAAGTAGCCCCAAGCAGAGACTGAAGAGAATCACTTTCATTGAAAGGGGTTGGAGGCTTCCAAAAAACTGCGAGTTTCCTGAAATCTCAGCAAACATTTTTTCACCCAATCTTTTTTTTTTTTTTTTTTTTTTTTTTTTTTTTTTTTTTTTTTTTGCTGCCTCTTTTTTTTTTTTTTTTTTTATTGGTCGTTCATAACATTACATAGTTCTTAATACATGATATTACACGGTTTGATTCAAGTGGATTATGAACTCCCGCTTTTACCCCGTATACAAATTGCTGTATCACATCAGTTACCCTTCCATTGATTGACATATTGCCTTTCTAGTGTCTGATGTATTCTGCTGTCTGTCCTATTGTCTACTATCCCCCCTCCCCTCCCCTCCCCTCCCCTCCCCTTTTCTCTCTATACCCCTTCTACTATAAATCATGTCTTCCATTTGTATTCTCTTGACTTACCCCTCCTTACCTCTTATATGACATTTTGTATAACCCTGAGGATCGCCTTCCATTTCCATGCAATTTCCCTTCTCACTCCCTTTCCCTCCCACCTCTCATCCCTGTTTAATGTACATCTTCTTCTCAAGCTCTTCGTCCCTACCCTGTCCTTGTTTACTCCCCTTATATCAAAGGAGTCATTTGGTATTTGTTTTTTAAAGATTGACTAGCTTCACTTAGCATAATCTGCTCTAATGCCATCCATTTCCCTCCAAATTCTATAATTTTGTCATTTTTTAATGCAGAGTAATACTCCATAGTGTATAAATGCCACATTTTTTTTATCCATTCATCTATTGAAGGGCATCTAGGCTGGTTCCACAGTCTTGCTATTGTGAATTGAGCTGCTATGAACATCGATGTAGCAGTGTCCCTGTAGCATGCTCTTGTTAGGGCTTTAGGGAATAGACCGAGAAGGGGAATAGCTGGGTCAAATGGTGGTTCCATTCCCAGCTTTCCGAGAAATCTCCATACTGCTTTCCAAATTGGCTGCACCAATTTGCAGTCCCACCAGCAATGAACAAGAGTGCCCTTTTCCCCGCATCCTCTCCAGCACTTATTGTTGTTTGACTTCCTAATGGCTGCCAGTCTTACTGGAGTGAGATGGTATCTTAGGGTAGTTTTGATTTGCATTTCTCTGACTGCTAGCGATGGTGAGCATTTTTTCATGTACTTGTTGATTGATTGTATGTCCTCCTCTGAGAAGTGTCTGTTCAGGTCCTTGGCCCATTTATTGATTGGGTTATTTGTTATCTTATTGTCTAATTTTTTGAGTTCTTTGTATATTCTGGTTATTAGGGCTCTATCTGAAGTGTGTGGAGTAAAGATTTGTTCCCAGGATGTAGGCTCCCTATTTATCTCTCTTATTGTTTCTTTTGCTGAGAAAAAACTTTTTAGTTTGAGTAAGTCCCATTTGTTGATTCTATTTGTTAACTCTAGCGCTATGGGTGTCCTATTGAGGAATTTGGAGCCCGATCCCACAGCGTGTAGATCATAACCAACTTTTTCTTCTATCAGATGCCGTGTCTCTGATTTAATATCAAGCTCCTTGATCCATTTTGAGTTAACTTTTGTGCACGGCGAGAGATAGGGATTCAGATTCATTTTGGTGCAAATGGATTTCCAGTTTTCCCAGCACCATTTGTTGAAGATGCTATCCTTCCTCCATTGCATGCTTTTAGCCCCTTTATCAAAAATAAGATAGTTGTAGTTTTGTGGATTGGTTACTGTGTCCTCTATTCTGTACCATTGGTCCACCCGCCTGTTTTGGTACCAGTACCATGCTGTTTTTGTTACTATTGCTCTGTAGTATAGCTTGAAGTCTGGTATCGCTATACCGCCTGATTCACACTTCCTGCTTAGTATTGTTTTTGCTATTCTGGGTCTTTTATTATTCCATATGAATTTCATGATTCTTTTATCTATTTCTACAAGATATGCTGTTGGGATTTTGATTGGCATTGCATTGAACTTATAGAGAACTTTTGGTAATATCGCCATTTTGATGATGTTAGTTCTGCCTATCCATGAGCAGGGTATGTTTTTCCATCTTCTAAGGTCTTCTTCTATGTCTTTCTTTAGGGTTCTGTAATTTTCATTGTATAAATCTTTCACCTCTTTTGTTAGGTTGATTCCCAAGTATTTTATTTTTTGGGGGGATATTGTGAATGGAGTAGTTGTCCTCATTTCCGTTTCAGAGGATTTGTCGCTCATATACAGGAACGCCTTTGATTTCTGCGTGTTGATCTTATATCCTGCCACTTTGCTGAATTCATTTATTAGCTCTAATAGCTTCTTTGTAGACCCTTTTGGGTCTGCTAGGTATAGAATCATATCATCTGCAAATAGTGATAATTTAAGTTCTTCTTTTCCTATTTTTATGCCTTTAATTTCTTTTGACTGTCTAATTGCTCTGGCCAGTGTTTCGAGGACTATGTTGAACAGAAGTGGTGAGAGAGGGCATCCCTGTCTTGTACCAGATCTTAGAGGGAATGCCTTCAATTTTTCTCCATTCAGAATGATGCTGGCCTGTGGCTTATCATAGATTGCTTTTACAATGTTGAGGTATGATCCTGTTATCCCTAATTTTTCTAGCGTTTTGAACATAAAGGGATGCTGTACTTTGTCGAATGCTTTTTCTGCATCTATTGAGATGATCATATGGTTCTTATTTTTAAGTCTATTGATGTGGTGAATAACATTTATTGATTTCCGTATATTAAACCAGCCTTGCATCCCAGGGATGAATCCTACTTGATCATGATGTATAATTTTTTTGATATGTATTTGAATCCGATTCGCCAGAATTTTATTGAGGATTTTTGCGTCAAGGTTCATTAGAGATATTGGTCTGTAGTTTTCCTTCTTTGATGTGTCTTTGTCTGGTTTCGGAATCAGGGTGATGTTGGCGTCGTAGAATGAATTTGGAAGTTCTCCCTCTTTTTCTATTTCCTGAAATAGCTTGAAAAGTATTGGTGTTAGTTCCTCTTTAAAGGTTTTGTAAAACTCTGCTGTATACCCATCCGGTCCTGGGCTTTTCTTAGTTGGTAGTCTTTTGATGGTTTCTTCTATTTCCTCTATTGTTATTGGTCTGTTTAGGTTGTCTATATCCTCCTGGCTCAATCTGGGCAGATCATAGGACTCAAGGAATTTATCTATGCCTTCACTATCTTCTATTTTATTGGAGTATAAGGATTCAAAGTAATTTCTGATTATCTTCTGTATTTCTGAAGTGTCTGTTGTGATATTGCCTTTTTCATCCCGTATGCTAGTAATTTGGGTTCTCTCTCTTCTTCTCTTCGTTAGCATGGCTAAGGGTCTGTCAATTTTATTTATTTTTTCAAAGAACCAGCTTTTAGTTTTGTCAATTTTTTCAATTGTTTCTTTTGTTTCAATTTCATTAATTTCAGCTCTGATTTTAATTATTTCTTGCCTTCTACTTCTTTTGCTGTTGTTTTGCTCTTCTTTTTCTAGGATTTTGAGATGAAGTATGAGATCATTTATTTCTTGGTTTTTTCTTTTTTTGAGGAATGAACTCCAAGCAATGAATTTTCCTCTTAGAACTGCTTTCAGTGTGTCCCATAGATTCCGATATGTTGTGTCTGTGTTTTCATTTAACTCTAGGAATTTTTTAATTTCCTCCTTGATGTCTTCTAAAACCCATTGATCACTCAGCAACCTATTGTTCATTCTCCAGGTGATGCTTGCTTTTTCCTTTCTTCTTTTATCATTGATTTTCAGTTTCATTCCATTATGATCAGATAAGATGCATGGTATTATCTCTACCCCTTTGTATTGTCTAAGAGTTGCCCTGTGACATAGTATATGGTCTATTTTTGAGAAGGTTCCATGTGCTGCTGAGAAAAAAGTGTAGCTACTTGATGTTGGGTGGTATAGTCTATATATGTCAATTAAGTCTAGGTTGTTAATTGTGTTATTGAGTTCTATAGTTTCCTTATTTAACTTTTGTTTGGAAGATCTGTCCAGTGGTGAGAGAGGTGTGTTGAAGTCTCCCATGATTATTGTATGTTGGTCTATTAGACTCTTGAACTTGAGAAGAGTTTGCTTGATGAATACAGCTGCACCATTATTTGGGGCATATATATTTATGATTGTTATGTCTTGTTGGTGTATGGTTCCCTTGAGCAGTATGAAGTGTCCTTCTATATCCCTTTTGATTAGCTTTGGCTTGAAATCTATTTTATTAGATATGAGTATGGACACTCCTGCTTGTTTCCGCGGTCCATATGAGTGATATGATTTTTCCCAACCTTTCACCTTCAGTCTATGTATATCTTTTCCTATCAAATGCGTCTCCTGTAGACAGCATATTGTTGAGTCTTGTTTTTTGATCCATTCTACTAGCCTGTGTCTCTTAATTGGTGAGTTTAAGCCATTAACATTTAGGGTTATTATTGAGATATGGTTTGTTCTTCTATCCATATTTGTTTATTGATGTTACTAAACCTGATTTGTTATCCTCTATGACTACTTTCCCCCCTTTACTGTCCTACCTCCCATTGTTGGTTTTCAATGTTGTTTTCCATTTCCTCTTCCTGTAATGTTTTGCCAAGGATTTTTTGAAGAGATGGTTTTCTAGCTGCGAATTCTTTTAACTTTTGTTTATTGTGGAAGGTTTTAATTTCATCTTCTAACCTGAAGCTTAATTTCGCCGGATACACGATTCTTGGTTGGAGCCCATTGTCTTTCAGTGTTTGAAATATGTTATTCCAGGATCTTCTAGCTTTCAGAGTCTGTGTTGAGAGATCAGCTGTTATCCTGATTGGTTTACCCCTAAATGTAATCTGCTTTCTTTCTCTTGCAGCTTTTAAAATTCTCTCCTTATTCTGTATGTTGGACATCTTCATTATAATGTGTCTAGGTGTGGATCTCTTATGATTTTGCACATTCGGCGTCCTGTAGGCTTCTAGGATTTGGGATTCTGTCTCAATCTTCAATTCTGGGAAGTTTTCTCGTATTATTTCACTGAATAGACTGTTTATTCCTTTGGAATGGAGCTCTGTGCCTTCCTGTATCCCAATGACTCTTAAATTTGGTCTTTTGATATTGTCCCATAATTCTTGGATGTTCTGCTCATGGTTTCTTAGCAGACTTGCTGAGCTGTCTATGTTCTTTTCCAGTTGAAATACTTTGTCTTCATTGTCTGATGTTCTCTCTTCTAAGTGATCTACTCTGCTGGTAGTATTCTCAATTGAGTTTTTAAGTTGGTTTATTGTTTCCTGCATTTCTAGAATTTCAATTTGTTTGTTTTTTATTACCTCTATCTCCCTGTGAAATTGATCTTTGACTTCCTGGATTTGTTTGTCAATGTGATCTTTCATTGTCTGATTTTGCTGTCTCATGTCTTCCTTGAGACTCCAGATCATCTGAAGCATATATATCCTGAACTCTTTATCTGATATTCCATCTGTTGCAGCTATTACCTCTTCTAAAGTTGAGTTGACCTGCATTGCTTGTGGTCCTTTCTTTCCTTGTCTTTTCATACTGCCCGCGTTTCTTTCTGCTTGGTGCAACTGTTGTGTTTTGAAATTTACCCCCTATTTATTTATGTTGCTCTTGTATACTTGAAAAGTCTCCCTTGCAGGTGCGGGCGGCGGCTGTGCCCCTACTCCAATTGGGGTGACGTGTCTATCACGCTGGCGGCTCTCTGGGCCTGTTCCGGGAGTGGAAGGCGGCTCTGCTCTGTCCCTATTCCAATTGGGGTGTCGTGACTACAATGCTGGCAGATCGCTGGGCCTCTTCCGGGCGTGGGCGGTGGGATTGGCTGGCGGGATTCCACCTAATGGCAGTCCCTAACCTCCCTGCTTGCTAATTAATGGCTTCTCTGAGGCGCCACGCCTTCTCTAGCTGCGGGGCAGGCCGCGCGAATCAGTTGGCCTGGATCTCCGGGGTCCTGTTGCTGGCTGTTTTGATGTTACAAGCTGTTGGAGAGTGGTGGTGTATTCTTCAGCTTTCCCGGATAGTGGCCACTGACTGCCTGGATGGAGTGTCCGCTGTTTTGATGTCGCACTCTGAAGGAGAGTGGCGGTGTATCCTTCAGCTTTCCCGGATGGTGGCCGCTGACTGGCTCGGCGGAGTGTCCGCTGTGGGGGATGGGACTGTACCGCTTCCTTCCCCTTCTGAGAACCCGAGCTCGGCCCAAGGGTCCGTGTGGGCTTGGCTGGTGGGATTCCACCTAATGGCCTTCCCTAACCTCCCTGCTTGCCAATTAATGGCTTCACTGAGGCGCCACGCCTTCTGTAGCCGCAGGGCAGGCCACGCGAATCAGTTGGCCTGGCTCTCCGGGCCCTGCTGCAGGCTGCTGGGATCCCTGGCACTCTATCACTTTGATTTTTTCTGCTTGCCCCTCCCCCAGCGCTGGCTAGCCAGGTTTCCTTTTGGCTGCTACTGGGAGGAGGGGTTGGAGGTCAGGTGTCTCTGGTTTCCCCCTAGCCTGTATGGAGGCTCAGCTTGATACTCCCTCTCCCGGCAAGCCTAGGAGAGATTTTATGCGAATTCCCGCTGTCTGGGGGGTGAGCTGAATGACACCGACCTGTTTTGATGTCGCACTCTGAAGGAGAGTGGCGGTGTATCCTTCAGCTTTCCCGGATGGTGGCCGCTGACTGGCTCGGCGGAGTGTCCGCTGTGGGGGATGGGACTGTACCGCTTCCTTCCCCTTCTGAGAACCCGAGCTCGGCCCAAGGGTCCGTGTGGGCTTGGCTGGTGGGATTCCACCTAATGGCCTTCCCTAACCTCCCTGCTTGCCAATTAATGGCTTCACTGAGGCGCCACGCCTTCTGTAGCCGCAGGGCAGGCCACGCGAATCAGTTGGCCTGGCTCTCCGGGCCCTGCTGCAGGCTGCTGGGATCCCTGGCACTCTATCACTTTGATTTTTTCTGCTTGCCCCTCCCCCAGCGCTGGCTAGCCAGGTTTCCTTTTGGCAGCTACTGGGAGGAGGGGTTGGAGGTCAGGTGTCTCTGGTTTCCCCCTAGCCTGTATGGAGGCTCAGCTTGATACTCCCTCTCCCGGCAAGCCTAGGAGAGATTTTATGCGAATTCCCGCTGTCTGGGGGGTGAGCTGAATGACACCGACCTGTTTTGATGTCGCACTCTGAAGGAGAGTGGCGGTGTATCCTTCAGCTTTCCCGGATGGTGGCCGCTGACTGGCTCGGCGGAGTGTCCGCTGTGGGGGATGGGACTGTACCGCTTCCTTCCCCTTCTGAGAACCTGTGCTCGGCCCAAGGGTCCGTGTGGGATTGGCTGGTGGGATTCCACCTAATGGCCTTCCCTAACCTCCCTGCTTGCCAATTAATGGCTTCACTGAGGCGCCACGCCTTCTGTAGCCGCAGGGCAGGCCACGCGAATCAGTTGGCCTGGCTCTCCAGGCCCTGCTGCAGGCTGCTGGGATCCCTGGCACTCTATCACTTTGATTTTTTCTGCTTGCCCCACCCCCAGCGCTGGCTAGCCAGGATTCCTTTTGGCTGCTACTGGGAGGAGGGGTTGGAGGTCAGGTGTCTCTGGTTTCCCCCTAGCCTGTATGGAGGCTCAGCTTGATACTCCCTCTCCCGGCAAGCCTAGGAGAGATTTTATGCGAATTCCCGCTGTCTGGGGGGTGAGCTGAATGACACCGACCTGTTTTGATGTCGCACTCTGAAGGAGAGTGGCGGTGTATCCTTCAGCTTTCCCGGATGGTGGCCGCTGACTGGCTCGGCGGAGTGTCCGCTGTGGGGGATGGGACTGTACCGCTTCCTTCCCCTTCTGAGAACCCGAGCTCGGCCCAAGGGTCCGTGTGGGCTTGGCTGGTGGGATTCCACCTAATGGCCTTCCCTAACCTCCCTGCTTGCCAATTAATGGCTTCACTGAGGCGCCACGCCTTCTGTAGCCGCAGGGCAGGCCACGCGAATCAGTTGGCCTGGCTCTCCGGGCCCTGCTGCAGGCTGCTGGGATCCCTGGCACTCTATCACTTTGATTTTTTCTGCTTGCCCCTCCCCCAGCGCTGGCTAGCCAGGTTTCCTTTTGGCTGCTACTGGGAGGAGGGGTTGGAGGTCAGGTGTCTCTGGTTTCCCCCTAGCCTGTATGGAGGCTCAGCTTGATACTCCCTCTCCCGGCAAGCCTAGGAGAGATTTTATGCGAATTCCCGCTGTCTGGGGGGTGAGCTGAATGACACCGACCTGTTTTGATGTCGCACTCTGAAGGAGAGTGGCGGTGTATCCTTCAGCTTTCCCGGATGGTGGCCGCTGACTGGCTCGGCGGAGTGTCCGCTGTGGGGGATGGGACTGTACCGCTTCCTTCCCCTTCTGAGAACCCGTGCTCGGCCCAAGGGTCCGTGTGGGCTTGGCTGGTGGGATTCCACCTAATGGCCTTCCCTAACCTCCCTGCTTGCCAATTAATGGCTTCACTGAGGCGCCACGCCTTCTGTAGCCGCAGGGCAGGCCACGCGAATCAGTTGGCCTGGCTCTCCGGGCCCTGCTGCAGGCTGCTGGGATCCCTGGCACTCTATCACTTTGATTTTTTCTGCTTGCCCCTCCCCCAGCGCTGGCTAGCCAGGTTTCCTTTTGGCTGCTACTGGGAGGAGGGGTTGGAGGTCAGGTGTCTCTGGTTTCCCCCTAGCCTGTATGGAGGCTCAGCTTGATACTCCCTCTCCCGGCAAGCCTAGGAGAGAATTTATGCGAATTCAAGCTGTCTGGGGGGTGAGCTGAATGACACCGACCTGTTTTGATGTCGCACTCTGAAGGAGAGTGGCGGTGTATCCTTCAGCTTTCCCGGATGGTGGCCGCTGACTGGCTTGGAGGAGTGTCCGCTGTGGGGGATGGGACTGTACCGCTTCCTTCCCCTTCTGAGAACCCGAGCTCGGCCCAAGGGTCCGTGTGGGCTTGGCTGGTTGGATTCCACCTAATGGCCTTCCCTAACCTCCCTGCTTGCCAATTAATGGCTTCACTGAGGCGCCACGCCTTCTGTAGCCGCAGGGCAGGCCACGCGAATCAGTTGGCCTGGCTCTCCGGGCCCTGCTGCAGGCTGCTGGGATCCCTGGCACTCTATCACTTTGATTTTTTCTGCTTGCCCCTCCCCCAGCGCTGGCTAGCCAGGTTTCTTTTCACCCAATCTTGATGATACTTCCATTTAATGATCAGTACACCAGTCCCACTTGGCTGACCAAATTTCGTTCTTCTAGGTTAAACCGTTCCTTTGCAGTAACCGTTTTCATGTTTAGGTTTCACTCTGTTTTCTCCTGTATGGATACATGTAGTTGGAACTCTAAATCAAACACGGTTTGTGCTAGCTCTTTGAAAATTGGCACAATAATGTAGTTCCGAGTTCTATCGCTATGGTTTGTGTGCTATTGAAGTAGCCCCAAGCAGAGACTGAAGGGAATCACTTTCATTGAAAGGGTTTGGAGGCTTCCAAAAAACTGCGAGTTTCCTGAAATCTCAGCAAACATTTTTTCACCCAATCTTGATGATACTTCCATTTACTGATCAGTACACCAGTCCCACTTGGCTCACCAAATTTCGTTCTTCTAGGTTAAAACGTTCCTTTGCAGTAACCGTTTTCATGTTTAGGTTTCACTCTGTTTTCTCCTATATGGATACATGTAGTTGGAACTCTAAATCAAACACGGTTTGTGCTAGCTCTTTGAAACTTGGCACAATAATATAGTTTCAAGTTCTATCGCTATGGTTTGTGTGCTATTGAAGTAGCCCCAAGCAGAGACTGACGAGAATCCCTTTCATTGAAAGGGGTTGGCATGCTTCCAAAAAACTGCGAGTATCCTGAAATCTCAGCAAACATTTTTTCACCCAATCTTGATGATACTTGCAGGTAGTGATCAGTACACGAATCCCACTTGGCTCACTAAATTTCGTTCTTCTAGGTTAACCCGTTCCTTTGCAGTAACCGTTTTCATGTTTAGGTTTCACTCTGTTTTCTCCTATATGGATACATGAAGTTGGAACTCTAAATCAAACACGGTTTGTGCTAGCTCTTTGATACTTGGCACAATAATGTAGTTCCAAGTTCTGTCGCTATGGTTTGTGTGCTATTGAAGTAGCCCCAAGCACAGACTGACGAGAATCCCTTTCATTGAAAGGGGTTGCCAGGCTTCCAAAAAACTGCGAGTTTCCTGAAATCTCAGCAAACATTTTTTCATCCAGTCTTGATGATACTTGCAGGTAGTGATCAGTACATGAATCCCACTTGGCTCACCAAATTTCGTTCTTCTAGGTTAAACCGTTCCTTTGCAGTAACCGTTTTCATGTTTAGGTTTCACTCTGTTTTCTCCTATATGGATACATGTAGTTGGAACTCTAAATCAAACACGGTTTGTGCTAGCTCTTTGAAACTTGGCACAATAATGTAGTTCCAAGTTCTGTCGCTATGATTTGTGTGCTATTGAAGTAGCCCCAAGCAGAGACTGACGAGAATCCCTTTCATTGAAAGGGGTTGCCAAGCTTCCAAAAAACTGCGAGTTTCCTGAAATCTCAGCAAACATTTTTTCACCCAATCTTGATGATACTTGCAGGTAGTGATCAGTACACGAATCCCACTTGGCTCAAAAAATTTCCTTCTTCTAGGTTAAACCTTCCTTTGCAGTAACCGTTTTCATGTTTAGGTTTCACTCTGTTTTCTCCTATATGGATACATGTAGTTGGAACTCTAAATCAAACACGGTTTGTGCTAGCTCTTTGAAACGTGGCACAATAATGTAGTTCCAAGTTCTATCGCTATGGTTTGTGTGCTATTGAAGTAGCCCCAAGCAGAGAATGAAGGGAAT
>NW_027552182.1:0-41026 GCF_045843805.1 Urocitellus parryii
CAATAGGACACAAACCATAGCGATAGAACTTTGAACTACATTATTGTGCCAAGTTTCAAAGAGCTAGCACAAACTGTGTTTGACTTAGAGTTTCAAATACATGTATCCATATAGGAGAAAACAGAGTGAAAACTAAACATGAAAACGGTTACTGCAAATAAACAGTTTAACCTAGAAGAACGAAATTTGGTGAGCCAAGTGGGATTCGTGGGCTGATCATTAAATGGAAGTATCATCAAGATTGGGTGAAAAAATGTTTGCTGAGATTTCAGGAAACTGGCAGTTTTTTGGAAGCTTGGCAACCCCTTTCAATGAAAATCATTCTCATCAGTCTCTGCTTGGGGCTACTTCAATAGGACACAAACCATAGCGATAGAACTTGGGACTACATTATTGTGCCAAGTTTCAAAGAGCTTGCACAAACCATGTTTGATTTAGAGTTCCAACTACATGTATCCATATAGGAGAAAACAGAGTGAAACCTAAACATGAAAACGGTTACTGCAAAGGAACGGTTTAACCTAGAAGAACGAAATTTGGTGATCCAAGTGGGATTGGTGTCCTGATCATTAAATGGATGTATCATCAAATTGGGTTGAAAAATGTTTGCTGGGATTTCAGGAAACTCGCAGTTTCTTGAAGCTTGGCAAACCCTTTCAATGAAAGTGAGACTCGTCAGTCTCTGCTTGGGGCTACTTCAATAGGACACAAACGATAACGATAGAACTTGGAACTACATTATTGTCCCAAGTTTCAAAGATCTAGCACAAACCGTGTTTGATTTAGAGTTCCAACTGCATGTATCCATAGAGGAGAAAACAGAGTGAAACCTAAACATGAAAACTGTTATTGCAAAGGAACGGTTTTACCTAGAAGAACGAAACTTGGTGATCCAAGTGGGTTTGGTGTACTGATCATTAAATGGAAGTATCACCAAGATTGGGTGAAAAAATGTTTGCTGAGATTTCAGGAAACTCGTAGTTTTTTGGAAGCTTGGCAACCCCTTTCAATGAAAGTGATTCTCGTCAGTCTCTGCTTGGGGCTACTTCAATAGGACACAAACCATAGCGATAGAACTTGGAACTACATTATTGTGCCAAGTTTCAAAGAGCTAGCACAAACCGTGTTTTGATTTAGAGTTTCCAACTACATGTATCCATATAGGAGAAAACAGAGTGAAACCTAAACATGAAAACGGTTACTGCAAAGGAAAGGTTTAACCTAGAAGAACGAAATTTGTTTAGCCAAATGGGATTCATGTACTGATCCCCACCTGCAAGTATCATCAAGATTGGGTGAAAAAATGTTTGCTGAGATTTCAGGAAACGCAGTTTTTTGGAAGCTTGGCAACCCCTTTCAATTAAAGTGATTCTCATCAGTCTCTGCTTGGGGCTACTTCAATAGGACAGAAACCATAGCGATAGAACTTGGAACTACATTATTGTTCCAAGTTTCATAGAGCTAGCACAACCGTGTTTGATTTAGAGTTCCAACTACATGTATCCATATAGGAGAAAACAGAGTGAAACCTAAACATGAAAACGGTTACTGCAAAGGAACGGTTTAACCTAGAAGAACGAAATTTGGTGAGCCAAGTGGGATTGGTGTACTGATCATGACCTGCAAGGATCATCAAGATTGGGTGAAAAAATGTTTGCTGAGATTTCAGGAAACTCGTACTTTTGGAAGCTTGGCTACCCTTTCAATGAAAGTGATTCTCGTCAGTCTCTGGTTGGGACTTCTTCTATAGGACACAAACCACAGCGATAGAACTTGGAACTACATTTTTTGCCAAGTTTCAAAGAGCTAGCACAAATCGTGTTTGATTTAGAGTTCCAACTACATGTATCCATATAGGAGAAAACAGAGTGAAAACCTAAACATGAAAACGGTTACTGCAAAGGGAACGGTTTTACCTAGAAGAACGAAATTTGGTGAGCCATGAGGGATTGGTGGCCTGATCATTAATGGAAGTTTCATCAAGATTGGGTGAAAAAATGTTTGCTGAGATTTCAGGAAACTCGTGGTTTTTGGAAGCTTGTCAACCTCTTTCAATGAAAGTGATTCTCGTCAGTCTCTGCTTGGGGCTACTTCAGTAGGACACAAAACATAGCGATAGAACTTGAAAGTACATTATTGTGCCAAGTTTCAAAGAGCTAGCACAAACCGTGTTTGATTTAGAGTTCCAACTACATGTATCCATATAGGAGAAAACAGAGTGAAACCTAAACATGAAAACGGTTACTGCAAAGGAAAGGTTAAACCTAGAAGAACGAAATTTGGTTAGCCAAATGGATTCTTGTACTGATCACTACCTGCAAGTGTCATCAAGATTGGGTGAAAAAATGTTTGCTGAGAATTCAGGAAACACAATTTTTTGGAAGCTTGGCAACCCCTTTCAATGAAAGTGATTCTCATCAGTCTCTGCTTGGGGCTACTTCAATTGGACACAAAAAATAACGATAGAACTTGAAACTACATTATTGTTCCAAGTTTCAAAGAGCCAGCACAAACCGTGTATGATTTAGAGTTCCAACTACATGTATCTATATAGGAGAAAACAGAGTGAAACCTAAACATGAAAACGGTTACTGCAAAAGAACGGTTTAACCGAGAAGAACGAAATTTGGTGAGCCAAGTGGATGGTGGGCTGATCATTAAATGGAAGTTTCATCAAGATTGGGTGAAAAAATGTTTGCTGAGATTTCAGGAAACTCGTAGTTTTTTGAAAGCTTGGCAACCCCTTTCAATGAAAGTGAGTCTCGTCAGTCTCTGCTTGGGGTACTTCAAATTGGACACAAACCATAGCGATAGAACTTGGAACTACATTATTGTGCCAAGTTTCAAAGAGCTAGCACAAACCGTGTTTGATTTAGAGTTCCAACTACATGTATCCATATAGGAGAAAACAGAGTGAACCTAAACATGAAAACGGTTACTGCAAAGTAAAGGTTTAACCTAGAAGAAACGAAATTTGTTGAGCCAAGTGGGATTCATGTAGTGATCACTACCTGCAAGTATCATCAAGTTTGGGTGAAAAATTGTTTGCTGAGATTTCAGGAAACGCAGTTTTTGGAAGCTTTGCAACTCCTTTCAATGAAAGTGATTCTCATCAGTCTCTGCTTGGGGTACTTCAATTGGACAGAAACCATAGCGATAGAACTTGGAACTACATTATTGTCCCAAGTTTCAAAGAGCTAGCACAAACCGTGTTTGATTTAGAGTTCCAACTACATGTATCATATAGGAGAAAACAGAGTGAAACCTAAACATGAAAACGGTTACTGCAAAGGAACGGTTTAACCTAGAAGATCGAAATTTGGTGAGCCAAGTGGGATTGGTATACTGATCATTAAATGGAAGTTTCATCAAGATTGGGTGAAAAATGTTTGCTGAGATTTCAGGAAACTCGTGGTTTTTTGGAAGCTTGGCAACCTCTTTCAATGAAAGTGATTCTCGTCAGTCTCTGCTTGGGGCTACATCAGTAGGACAGAAACCATAGCGATAGAACTTGGAACTACATTATTGTGCCAAGTTTCAAAGAGCTAGCATAAACCGTGTTTGATTTAGAGTTCCAACTACATGTATCCATATAGGAGAAAACAGAGTGAAACCTAAACATGAAAACGGTTACTGAAAAGGAACGGTTTAACCTAGAAGAACGAAATTGGGTGAGCCAAGTGGGATTGGTGGGCTGATCATTAAATGGAAGTATCATCAACTTTGGGTGAAAAAATGTTTGCTGAGATTTCATGAAACTCGCAGTATTTTTGGAAGCTTGGCAACCCCTTTCAATGAAAGTGATTCTTGTCATTCTCTGCTTGGGGCTACTTCAATAGGACACAAACCATAATATAGATCTTTTAACTACATTATTGTGCCAAGTTTTAAGGAGCTAGCACAAACCGTGTTTGATTTAGAGTTCCAACTATATGTATCCATATAGGAGAAAACAGAGTGAAACCTAAACATGAAAACGGTTACTGCAAAGGAACGGTTTAAACTAGAAGAACGAAATTTGGTGAGCCAAGTGGGATTGGTGTACTGATCATGGCCTGCAAGTATCATCAAGATTGGGTGAAAAAATGTTTGCTGATACTTCAGGAAACTCGTAGTTTTTTGGAAGCTTGGCAACCCCTTACAATGAAAGTGATTCTCGTCAGTCTATGCTTGGGGCTACATCAATAGGACACAAACCATAGCGATAGAACTTGGAACTACATTATTGTGCCAAGTTTCAAAGAGCTAGCACAAACCGTGTTTGATTTAGAGTTCCAACTACATGTATCCATATAGGAGAAAACAGATTGAAACTAATCATGAAAACGGTTACTGCAAAGGAACTGTTTAACCTAGAAGAACGAAATTTGGTGAGCCAAGTGGGATTGGTGTACTGATCATTAAATGGAAGTTTCATCAAGATTGGGTGAAAAAATGTTTGCTGAGATTTCAGGAAACTCGTGGTTTTTTGGAAGCTTGGCAACCTCTTTCAATGAAAGTGATTCTCGTCAGTCTCTGCTTGGGGCTACATCAGTAGGACAGAAACCATAGCGATAGAACTTGGAACTACATTATTGTGCCAAGTTTCAAAGAGCTAGCACAAACCGTGTTTGATTTAGAGTTCCAACTACATGTATCCATATAGGAGAAAACAGAGTGAAACCTAACCATGAAAACGGTTACTGCAAAGGAAAGGTTTAACCTAGAAGAACGAAATTTGTTTAGCCAAATGGGGATTCATGTACTGATCCCACCTGCAAGTATCATCAAGATTGGGTGAAAAAATGTTTGCTGAGATTTCAGGAAACGCAGTTTTTTGGAAGCTTTGCAACTCCTTTCAATGAAAGTGATTCTCATCAGTCTCTGCTTGGGGTACTTCAATTGGACACAAACCATAGCGATAGAACTTGGAACTACATTATTGTGCCAAGTTTCAAAGAGCTAGCACAAACCGTGTTTGATTTAGAGTTCCAACTACATGTATCCATATAGGAGAAAACAGAGTGAAACCTAAACATGAAAACGGTTACTGCAAAGGAACGGTTTAACCTAGAAGATCGAAATTTGGTGAGCCAAGTGGATTGGTATACTGATCATTAAATGGAAGTTTCATCAAGATTGGGTGAAAAAATGTTTGCTGAGATTTCAGGAAACTCGTGGTTTTTTGGAATCTTGGCAACCTCTTTCAATGAAAGTGATTCTCGTCAGTCTCTGCTTGGGGCTACATCAGTAGGACAGAAACCATAGCGATAGAACTTGGAACTACATTATTGTGCCAAGTTTCAAAGAGCTAGCATAAACCGTGTTTTGATTTAGAGTTCCAACTACATGTATCCATATAGGAGAAAACAGAGTGAAACCTAAACATGAAAACGGTTACTGAAAAGGAACGGTTTAACCTAGAAGAACGAAATTGGGTGAGCCAAGTGGATTGGTGGGCTGATCATTAAATGGAAGTATCATCAACTTTGGGTGAAAAATGTTTGCTGAGATTTATGAAACTCGCAGTATTTTTGGAAGCTTGGCAACCCTTTCAATGAAAGTGATTCTTGTCATTCTCTGCCTTGGGGCTACTTCAATAGGACACAAACCATAATATAGAACTTTTTAACTACATTATTGTGCCAAGTTTTAAGGAGCTAGCACAACCGTGTTTGATTTAGAGTTCCAACTATATGTATCCATATAGGAGAAAACAGAGTGAAACCTAAACATGAAAACGGTTACTGAAAAGGAACGGTTTAAACTAGAAGAACGAAATTTGGTGAGCCAATTGGGATTGGTGTACTGATCATGGCCTGCAAGTATCATCAAGATTGGGTGAAAAAAATGTTTGCTGATACTTCCGAAACTCGTAGTTTTTGGAAGCTTGGCAACCCTTACAATGAAAGTGATTCTCGTCAGTCTATGCTTGGGCTACATCAATAGGACACAAACCATAGCGATAGAACTTGGAACTACATTATTGTGCCAAGTTTCAAAGAGCTAGCACAAACCGTGTTTGATTTAGAGTTCCAACTACATGTATCCATATAGGAGAAAACAGAGTGAAACCTAAACATGAAAACGGTTACTCCAAAGAACGGTTTAACCTAGAAGAACGAAAATTTGGTGAGCCAAGTGGATTTGGTGTACTGATCATTACCTGCAAGTATCATCAAGATTGGGTGAAAAATGTTTGCTGAGATTTCAGGAAACTCATAGTTTTTTATAAGCTTCGCAACCCCTTTCAATGAAAATGATTCTCGTCAGTCTCTGCTTGGGGCTACTGCAATAGGACACAAACCATATCGATAGAACTGGGGACTACATTATTGTGCCAAGTTTCAAAGAGCTAGCACAAACCGTGTTTGATTTAGAGTTCCAACTACATGTATCCATATAGGAGAAAACAGAGTGAAACCTAAACATGAAAACGGTTACTGCAAGGAACGGTTTAACCTAGAAGAACGAAATTTGGTGTGCCAAGTTGGATTGGTGTCCTGATCATTAAATGGATGTATCATCAAGATTGGGTGAAAAAATGTTTGCTGAGATTTCAGGGAACTCGCAGATTTTGGAAGCTTGGCAACCCCTTTTAATGAAAGTGAGACTCGTCAGTCTCTGCTTGGGGCTACTTCAATAGGACACAAACCATAGCGATAGAAGTTGGAACTACATTATTGTGCCAAGTTTCAAAGAGCTAGCACAAACCGTGTTTGATTTAGAGTTCCAAGTGCATGTATCCATATAGGAGAAAACAGAGTGAAACCTAAATATGAAAAAGGTTTCTGCAAAGGAACGGTTTAACCTAGAAGAACGAAATTTGGTGAGCCAAGTGGGATTGGTGTACTGATCATTAAATGGAAGTATCATCAAGATTGGGTGAAAAAATGTTTGCTGAGAATTCTGGAAACTCGCAGTTTTTTGGAAGATTGGCAACCCCTTTCAATGAAAGTGATTCTCGTCAGTCTCTGCTTGGGGCTACTTGAATAGGACACAAACCATAGCGATAGAACTTTGAACTACATTATTGTGCCAAGTTTTGAAGAGCTAGCACAAACGTGTTTGATTTAGAGTTCCAACTACATGTATCCATATTGGAGAAAACAGAGTGAAACTAAACATGAAAACGGTTTCTGCAAAGGAACGGCTTCACCTAGAAGAACGAAATTTGGTGAGCCAAGTGGGATTGGTGTACTGATCATGACCTGCAAGTATCATCAAGATTGGGTGAAAAGATGTTTGCTGAGATTACAGGAAACTCGTAGTTTTTTGGAAGCTTGGCAACCCTTTCAATGAAAGTGATTGTCGTCAGTCTCTGCTTGGGGCTACTTCAATAGACACAAACCATAGCGATAGAACTTGGAACTACATTATTGTGCCAAGTTTCAAAGAGCTAGCACAAACCGTGTTTGATTTAGAGTTCCAACTAACATGTATCCATATTGGAGAAAACACAGTGAAACGTAAACATGAAAACGGTTACTGCAAAGGAACGTTTAACCTAGAAGAACGAAGTTGGTGAGCCAAGTGGGATTGGTATACTGATCATTAAATGGAAGTATCAACAAGATTGGGTGAAAAAATGTTTGCTGAGATTTCAGGAAACTCGTAGTTTTTTGGATGCTTGGCAACCCCTTTCAATGAAAGTGATTCTCATGAGTCTCTGCTTGCGGCTACTTCAATACGACACAAACCATAGCGATAGAACTTGGAACTACATTATTGTGCCATGTTTCAAAGAGCTAGCACAAACCGTGTTTGATTTAGAGTTCCAAATACATGTATCCATATAAGAGAAAACAGAGTGAAACCTAAACATGAAAACGGTTACTGCAAAGGAACGGTTTAACCTAGAAGAACGAAATTGGTGGAGCCAAGTGGGATTGGTGGGCTGATCATTAAATGGATGTATCATCAAGATTGTGTGAAAAAATGTTTGCTGAGATTTCAGGAATCTCGTAGTTTTTTGGAAGCTTGCCAACCTCTTTCAATGAAAGTGATTCTCGTCAGTCTCTGCTTGGGGCTTCTTCAATAGGACACAAACCATAGCGATAGAACTTGGAACTACATTATTGTGCCAAGTTTCAAAGAGCTAGCACAAACCGTGTTTGATTTAGAGTTCCAAATACATGAATCCATATAGGAGAAAAGAGAGTGAAACCTAAACATGAAAACGGTTACTGCAAAGGAACGGTTTAACCTAGAAAACGAAATTTGGTGAGCCAACTGAGATTCCTGTACTGATCACTACCTGCAAGTATCATCAAGATTGGGTGAAAAAATGTTTGCTGAGATTTCAGGAAACTCCCAGTTTTTTTTAAGCTTTGCAACCCAGTTCAATGAAAGTGATTCTCGTCAGTCTCTGCTTGGGGCTACTTCAATAGGACACAAACCATAGTGATAGAACTTGGAACTACATTATTGTGCCAAGTTTTCAAGAGCTTGCACAAACCTTGTTTGATTTCGAGTTCCAACTACATGTATCCATATAGGAGAAAAGAGAGTGAAACCTAAACATGAAAACGGTTACTCCAAAGAACGGTTTAACCTAGAAGAACGAAATTTGGTGAGCCAAGTGGATTGGTGTACTGATCATTACTGGCAAGTATCATCAAGATTGGGTGCAAAATGTTTGCTAGATTTCAGAAAACTCATAGTTTTTTATAAGCTTGGCAACCCCTTTCAATGAAAGTGATTCTCGTCAGTCTCTGCTTGGGGCTACTTCAATAGGACACAAACCATAGCGATAGAACTTGGAACTACATTATTGTGCCAAGTTTCAATGAGCTAGCACAAACCGTGTTTGATTTAGAGTTCCAACTACATGAATCCATATAGGAGAAAACAGAGTGAAACCTAAACATGAAAATGGATACTGCAAAGGAACGGTTTAACCTAGAAGAACGAAATTTGGTGAGCCAAGTGGGATTGGTGGGCTGATCATTAAATGGAAGTATCATCAAGATTGGGTGAAAAAATGTTTGCTGAGATTTCAGGAAACTCGCAGTGTTTTGGAAGCTTGGCACCCCTTCAATGAAAATCATTCTCGTCAGTCTCTGCTTGGGGCTACTTCAATAGGACACAAACCATAGCGATAGAACTTGGAACTACATTATTTTGCCAAGTTTCAAAGAGCTTGCACAAACCGTGTTTGATTTAGAGTTCCAACTACATGTATCCATATAGGAGCAAACAGAGTGAAACCTAAACATGAAAACGGTTACTGCAAAGGAACGGTTTAACCTAGAAGAACGAAATTTGGTGATCCAAGTGGGATTGGTGTCCTGATCATTAAATGGATGTATCATCAAATTGGGTTGAAAATGTTTGCTGGGATTTCAGGAAAACTCGCAGTTTCTTGGAAGCTTGGCAACCCCTTTCATGAAAGTGAGACTCCTCAGTCTCTGCTTGGGGGCTACTTCAATAGGACACAAACGATAACGATAGAACTTGGAACTACATTATTGTCCCAAGTTTCAAAGATCTAGCACAAACCGTGTTTGATTTAGAGTTCCAACTGCATGTATCCATAGAGGAGAAAACAGAGTGAAACCTAAACATGAAAACTGTTATTGCAAAGGATCGGTTTTACCTAGAAGAATGAAATTGGTGATCCAAGTGGGATTGGTGTACTGATCATTAAATGGAAGTATCACCAAGATTGGGTGAAAAAATGTTTGCTGAGATTTCAGGAAACTCGTAGTTTTTGGAAGCTTGGCAACCACCTTTCAATGAAAGTGATTCTCGTCAGTCTCTGCTTGGGGCTACTTCAATAGGACACAAATCATAGCGATAGAAACTTGAAACTATATTATTGTGCCAAGTTTCAAAGAGCTAGCACAAACACGTGTTTGATTTAGAGTTCGAACTACATGTATCCATATAGGAGAAAACAGAGTGAAACCTAAACATGAAAACGGTTACTGCAAAGGAACGGTTTAACCTAGAAGAACGAAATTGGTGATCCAAGTGGGATTGGTGGCCTGATCATTAAGTGGAAGTTTCATCAAGATTGGGTGAAAAATGTTTGCTGAGATTTCAGGAAACTCGTAGTTTTTTATAAGCTTGGCAACCCTTTCAATGAAAGTGATTCTCGTCAGTCTCTTCTTGGGGCTACTTCAATTGGACACAAACCATAGCGATAGAACTGGGAACTACATTATTGTGCCAACTTACAAAGAGCTAGCACAAACCAAGTTTGATTTAGAGTTCCAACTACATGTATCCCATATAGGAGAAAACAGATTGAAACTAATCATGAAAACGGTTACTGCAAAGGAACGTTTTAACCTAGAGGAACGAAATTTGGTGAGCCAAGTGGGATGGTGTACTGATCATTAAATGGAAGTATCATCAAGATTGGTGAAAAAATATTTGCTGAGATTTGAGGAAACTCTTAGGTTTATGGAAGCTTGGCAACCCCTTTCAATGAAAGTGATTCTCGTGAGTCTCTGCTTTGGCTACTTCAATAGGACACAAACCATAGCGATAGAACTTGGAACTACATTATTGTGCCAAGTTTTGAAGAGCTAGCACAAACCGTGTTTTGATTTAGAGTTCCAACTACATGTATCCATATAGGAGAAAACAGAGTGAAACCTGAACATGAAAACGGTTACTACAAAGGAACGGATTAACCTAGAAAAATAAATTTGGTGTGCCAAGTGGGATTCATGTATTGATCACTACCTGCAAGTATCATCAGATTGGTGAAAAAATATTTGCTGAGATTTCAGGAAACTCCCAGTTTTTTTTAAGCTTTGCAACCCAGTTCAATGAAAGTGATTCTCGTCAGTCTCTGCTTGGGCTACTTCAATAGGACACAAACCATAGCGATAGAACGTGGAACTACATTATTGTGCCAAGTTCAAAAGCTAGCACACACCGTGTTTGATTTAGAGTTCCAACTACATGTATCCATATAGGAGAAACACAGAGTGAAACCTAAACATGAAAACTGTTATTGCAAAGGAACGGTTTTACCTACAAGAACGAATTTGGTGATCCAAGTGGAATTGGTGTACTGATCATTAAAAAGGAAGTATCACCAAGATTGGGTGAAAAAATGTTTGCTGAGATTTCAGGAAACTCGTAGTTTTTTGGAGCTTGGCGACCTCTTTCAATGAAAGTGATTCTCGTCAGTTCTGCTTGGGGCTACTTCAATAGGACACAAACCATAGCGATAGAAGCTTGGAACTACATTATTGTGCCAAGTTCAAAGAGCTTGCACAAACCGTGTTGATTTAGAGTTCCAACTACATGTATCCATATAGAGAAAACAGAGTGAAACCTAAACATGAAAACGGTTTCTGCAAAGGAACGGTTTCACCTAGAAGAACGAAATTTGGTGAGCCAAGTGGGATTGGTGTACTGATCATGACCTGCAAGTATCATCAGATTGGGTGAAAAGATGTTTGCTGAGATTACAGGAAACTCGTAGTTTTTTGGAAGCTTGGCAACCCCTTTCAATGAAAGTGATTGTCGTCAGTCTCTGCTTGGGGCTACTTCAATAGGACACAACCATAGCGATAGAACTTGGAACTACATTATTGTGCCAAGTTTCAAAGAGCTAGCACACCGAGTTTGATTTAGAGTTCCAACTACATGTATCCATATTGGAGAAAACACAGTGAAACCTAAACATGAAAACGGTTACTGCAAAGGAAACGGTTTAACCTAGAAGAACGAAATTTGTGAGCCAAGTGGATTTGGTGGGCTAGCTATTAAATGGATGTATCATCAAGATTGTGTGAAAAAATGTTTGCTGAGATTTCAGGAAACTCGTAGTTTTTTGGAAGCTTGGCAACCTCTTTCAATGAAAGTGATTCTCGTCAGTCTCTGCTTGGGCTTCTTCAATAGGACACAAACCATAGCGATAGAACTTGGAACTACATTATTGTGCTAAGTTTCAAAGAGCTAGCACAAACCGTGTTTGATTTAGTGTTCCAAATACATGAATCCATATAGGAGAAAAGAGAGTGAAACCTAAACATGAAAACGGTTACTGCAAAGGAACGGTTTAACCTAGAAAACGAAATTTGGTGAGCCAAGTGGGATTCGTGTACTGATCACTACCTGCAAGTATCATCAAGTTTGGGTGAAAAAATATTTGCTGAGATTTCAGGAAACTCGTAGTTTTTTGGAAGTTTGGCAACCCCTTTCAATGAAAGTGATTCTCGTCAGTCTCTGCTTGGGGCTACTTCAATAGGACACAAAACCATAGCGATAGAACTTGGAACTACATTATTGTGCCAAGTTTCAAAGAGCTAACACATACCGAGTTTGATTTAGAGTTCCAACTACATGTATCCATATCGGAGAAAAGAGAATGAAACCTAAACATGAAAACGGTTCCTGCAAAGGAACGGTTTAACCTAGAAGAAGGAAATTTGGTGAGCCAAGTGGGATTGGTGTACTGATCATAAAATGGAAGTATCATCAAGATTGGGTGAAAAAATGTTTGCTGAGTTTTCCGGAAACTCGTAGTTTTTTGGAATCTTGGCAACTCCTTTTAATGAAAGTGATTCTCATCAGTCTCTGCTTGGGGCTACTTCAATAGGACACAAATCATAGCGATAGAACTTTGAACTACATTATTGTGCCAAGTTTCAAAGAGCTAGCACTAACCGTGTTTGATTTAGAGTTCCAAATACATGTATCCATATAGGAGAAAACAGAGTGAAACCTAAACATGAAAACGGTTACTGCAAAGGAACGGTTTAACCTAGAAGAACGAAATTTGGTGAGCCAAGTGGGATTGGTGTACTGATCATTAACTGGAAGTATCATCAAGATTGGGTCAAAAAATGTTTGCTGAGATTTTAGGCAACTCGTAGTTTTTTGGGAGCTTGGCAACCCCTTTCAATGAAAGTGATTCTCGTCAGTCTCTTCTTGGGGCCACTTCAAGAGGACACAAACCACAGCGATAGAACTTGGAAATACATTATTTTGCCAAGTTTCAAAGAGCTAGCACAAACCGTGTTTGATTTAGAGATCCAACTACATGTATCCATATAGGAGAAAAGAGAGTGAAACGTAAACATGAAAACGGTTACTGCAAAGGAACGGTTTAACCTAGAAGAACGAAATTTGGTGAGCCAAGTGGGATTGGTATACTGATCACTACCTGCAAGTATCATCAAATTGGGTGAAAAAATGTTTGCTGAGATTTCAGGAAACTCGTAGTTTTTTGGAAGCTTGGCAACCCCTTTCAATGAAAGTGATTCTCGTCAGTCTCTGCTTGGGGCTACTTCAATAGGACACAAACCATAGCGATAGAACTTGGAACTACATTATTCTGCCAAGTTTCAAAGAGCTAGCACAAACCGTGTTTGATTTAGAGTTCCAACTACATGTATCCATATAGGAGAAAACAGAGTGAAACCTAAACATGAAAACGGTTACTGCAAAGTAACGGTTTAACAAAGAAGAACGAAATTTGGTGAGCCAAGTGGGATTAGTGTACTGATTATATAATGGAAGTATCATCAAGATTGGGTGAAAAAATGTTTGCTGAGTTTTACTGAAACCCGTAGTTTTTTGGAAGCTTGGTAACTCCTTTTAATGAAAGTGATTCTCATCAGTCTCTGCTTGGGGCTACTTCAATAGGACACAAATCATAGCGATAGAACTTTGAACTACATTATTGTGCCAAGTTTCAAAGCGCTAGCACTAACCGTGTTTGATTTAGAGTTCCAACTACATGTATCCATATAGGAGAAAACAGAGTGAAACCTAAACATGAAAACGGTTACTGCAAAGGAACGGTTTAACCTAGAATGACGAAATTTGGTGCGCCAAGTGGGATTCGCGTACTGAGTACTACCTTCAAGTATCATCAAGATTGGGTGATAAAATATTTGCTGAGATTTCAGGGAACTCGTAGTTTTTTGGAAGCTTGGCAACCCCTTTCAATGAAAGTGATTCTCGTCAGTCTCTTCTTGGGGCTACTTCAATAGGACACAAACCATAGCGATAGAACTTGGAACTACATTATTGTGCCAATTTACAAAGAGCTAGCACAAACCAAGTTTGATTTAGAGTTCTAACTACATGTATCCATATAGGAGAAAACAGATTGAAACCTAATCATGAAAACGGTTACTGCAAAGGAACGGTTTAACCTAGAGGAACGAAATTTGGTGAGCCAAGTGGGATTGGTGTACTGATCATTAAATGGAAGTATCATCAAGATTGGGTGAAAAAATATTTGCTGAGATTTGAGGAAACTCTTAGGTTTATGGAAGCTTGGCAACCCCTTTCAATGAAAGTGATTCTCGTGAGTCTCTGCTTGGGGCTACTTCAATAGGACACAAACCATAGTGATAGAACTTGGAACTACATTATTGTGCCAAGTTTTAAAGAGCTAGCACAAACCGTGTTTGATTTAGAGTTCCAACTACATGTATCCATATAGGAGAAAACAGAGTGAAACCTGAACATGAAAACGGTTACTACAAAGGAACCGATTAACCTAGAAAAATGAAATTTGGTGTGCCAAGTGGGATTCATGTATTGATCACTACCTGCAAGTATCATCAAGATTGGGTGAAAAAATATTTGCTGAGATTTCAGGAAACTCCCAGTTTTTTTTAAGCTTTGCAACCCAGTTCAATGAAAGTGATTCTCGTCAGTCTCTGCTTGGGGCTACTTCAATAGGACACAAACCATAGCGATAGAACTTGGAACTACATTATTGTGCCAAGTTTCAAAGAGCTAGCACACACCGTGTTTGATTTAGAGTTCCAACTACATGTATCCATATAGGAGAAAACAGAGTGAAACCTAAACATGAAAACTGTTATTGCAAAGGAACGGTTTTACCTACAAAAACGAAATTTGGTGATCCGAGTGGAATTGGTGTACTGATCATTAAAAGGAAGTATCACCAAGATTGGGTGAAAAAATGTTTGCTGAGATTTCAGGAAACTCGTAGTTTTTTGGAAGCTTGGCGACCTCTTTCAATGAAAGTGATTCTCGTCAGTTCTGCTTGGGGCTACTTCAATAGGACACAAACCATAGCGATAGAACTTGGAACTACATTATTGTGCCAAGTTTCAAAGAGCTTGCACAAACCGTGTTTGATTTAGAGTTCCAACTACATGTATCCATATAGGAGAAAACAGAGTGAAACCTAAACATGAAAACGGTTTCTGCAAAGGAACGGTTTCACCTAGAAGAACGAAATTTGGTGAGCCAAGTGGGATTGGTGTACTGATCATGACCTGCAAGTATCATCAAGATTGGGTGAAAAAATGTTTGCTGAGATTACAGGAAACACGTAGTTTTTTGGAAGCTTGGCAACCCCTTTCAATGAAAGTGATTGTCTTCAGTCTCTGCTTGGGGCTACTTCAATAGGACACAAACCATAGCGATAGAACTTGGAACTACATTATTGTGCCAAGTTTCAAAGAGCTAGCACTAACCGTGTTTGATTTAGAGTTCCAACTACATGTATCCATATAGGAGAAAACAGAGTGAAACCTGAACATGAAAACGGTTACTACAAAGGAACGGATTAACCTAGAAAAATGAAATTTGGTGTGCCAAGTGAGATTCATGTGTTGATCACTACCTGCAAGTATCATCAAGATTGGGTGAAAAAATATTTGCTGAGATTTCAGGAAACTCCCAGTTTTTTTTAAGCTTTGCAACCCAGTTCAATGAAAGTGATTCTCGTCAGTCTCTGCTTGGGGCTACTTCAATAGGACACAAACCATAGTGATAGAACTTGGAACTACATTATTGTGCCAAGTTTCAAAGAGCTTGCACAAACCTTGTTTGATTTCGAGTTCCAACTACATGTATCCATATAGGAGAAAAGAGAGTGAAACCTAAACATGAAAACGGTTACTCCAAAGAACGGTTTAACCTAGAAGAACGAAATTTGGTGAGCCAAGTGGGATTGGTGTACTGATCATTACTGGCAAGTATCATCAAGATTGGGTGCAAAAATGTTTGCTAGATTTCAGAAAACTCATAGTTTTTTATAAGCTTGGCAACCCCTTTCAATGAAAGTGATTCTCGTCAGTCTCTGCTTGGGGCTACTTCAATAGGACACAAACCATAGCGATAGAACTTGGAACTACATTATTGTGCCAAGTTTCAATGAGCTAGCACAAACCGTGTTTGATTTAGAGTTCCAACTACATGAATCCATATAGGAGAAAACAGAGTGAAACCTAAACATGAAAATGGATACTGCAAAGGAACGGTTTAACCTAGAAGAACGAAATTTGGTGAGCCAAGTGGGATTGGTGGGCTGATCATTAAATGGAAGTATCATCAAGATTGGGTGAAAAAATGTTTGCTGAGATTTCAGGAAACTCGCAGTTTTTTGGAAGCTTGGCAACCCCTTTCAATGAAAATCATTCTCGTCAGTCTCTGCTTGGGGCTACTTCAATAGGACACAAACCATAGCGATAGAACTTGGAACTACATTATTGTGCCAAGTTTCAAAGAGCTTGCACAAACCGTGTTTGATTTAGAGTTCCAACTACATGTATCCATATAGGAGCAAACAGAGTGAAACCTAAACATGAAAACGGTTACTGCAAAGGAACGGTTTAACCTAGAAGAACGAAATTTGGTGATCCAAGTGGGATTGGTGTCCTGATCATTAAATGGATTTATCATCAAATTGGGTTGAAAAATGTTTGCTGGGATTTCAGGAAACTCGCAGTTTCTTGGAAGCTTGGCAACCCCTTTCAATGAAAGTGAGACTCCTCAGTCTCTGCTTGGGGCTACTTCAATAGGACACAAACGATAACGATAGAACTTGGAACTACATTATTGTCCCAAGTTTCAAAGATCTAGCACAAACCGTGTTTGATTTAGAGTTCCAACTGCATGTATCCATAGAGGAGAAAACAGAGTGAAACCTAAACATGAAAACTGTTATTGCAAAGGAACGGTTTTACCTAGAAGAATGAAATTTGGTGATCCAAGTGGGATTGGTGTACTGATCATTAAATGGAAGTATCACCAAGATTGGGTGAAAAAATGTTTGCTGAGATTTCAGGAAACTCATAGTTTTTTATAAGCTTGGCAACCCCTTTCAATGAAAGTGATTCTCGTCAGTCTCTGCTTGGGGCTACTTCAATAGGACAAAAACCACAGCGATAGAACTTGGAACTACATTATTGTGATTAGCTTTAAAGAGCTAGCACAAACCGTGTTTGATTTAGAGTTCCCACTACATGTATCCATATAGGAGAAAACAGAGTGAAACCTAAACATGAAAACGGTTACTACAAAGGAGCGGTTTAACCTAGAAGAACGAAATTTGGTGTGTCAAGTGAAATTCATGTACTGATCACTACCTGCAAGTAACATTAAGATTGGGTGAAAAAATGTTTGCTGAGATTTCAGGATACTCGCATTTTTTTGGAAGCTTGGCAACCCCTTTCAATGAAAGTGATTCTCGTCAGTCTCTGCTTGGGGCTACTTCAATAGGACACAAACCATAGCGATAGAACATGGAACTACATTATTTTGCCAAGTTTCAAATAGCTAGCACAAATCGTGTTTGATTTAGAGTTCCAACTACATGTATCCATATAGGAGAAAACTGAGTGAAACCTAAACATGAAAACGGTTTCTGCAAAGGAACGTATTAACCTAGAAGAACGAAATTTGGTGAGCCAAGTGGGATTGGTGTACTGATCATTACCTGTAAGTATCATCAAGATTGGGTGAAAAAATGTTTGCTGAGATTTCAGGAAACTCGTAGTTTTTTGGAAGCTTGGCAACCTCTTTCAATGAAAGTGATTCTCGTCAGTCTCTGCTTGGGGCTACTTCAATAGGACACAAACCATAGCGATAGAACTTCGAACTACATTATTGTGCCAAGTTTCAAAGAGCTAGCACAAACCGTGTTTGATTTAGAGTTCCAAATACATGTATCCATAAAGGAGAAAATAGAGTGAAACCTAAACATGAAAACGGTTACTCCAAAGAACGGTTTAACCTAGAAGAACGAAATTTGGTGAGCCAAGTGGGATTGGTGTACTGATCATTACCGGCAAGTATCATCAAGATTGGGTGCAAAAATGTTTGCTGAGATTTCAGGAAACTCATAGTTTTTTATAAGCTTGGCAACCGCTTTCAATGAAAGTGATTCTCGTCAGTCTCTGCTTGGGGCTACTTCAATAGGACACAAACCATAGCGATAGAACTTGGAACTACATTATTGTGCCAAGTTTCAAAGAGCTAGCACAAACCGTGTTTGATTTAGAGTTCCCACTACATGTATCCATATAGGAGAAAACTGAGTGAAACCTAAACATGAAAACGGTTTCTCCAAAGGAACGGTTTAACCTAGAAGAACGAAATTTGGTGAGCCAAGTGGGATTGGTGTACTGATCATTACCTGTAAGTATCATCAAGATTGGGTGAAAAAATGTTTGCTGAGTTTTACGGAAACTCGTAGTTTTTTGGAAGCTTGGTAACTCCTTTTAATGAAAGTGATTCTCATCAGTCTCTGCTTGGGGCTACTTCAATAGGACACAAATCATAGCGATAGAACTTTGAACTACATTATTGTGCCAAGTTTCAAAGCACTAGCACTAACCGTGTTTGATTTAGAGTTCCAAATACATGTATCCATATAGGAGAAAACAGAGTGAAACCTAAACATGAAAACGGTTACTGCAAAGGAACGGTTTAACCTAGAAGAACGAAATTTGGTGCGCCAAGTGGGATTCGAGTACTGAGTACTACCTGCAAGTATCATCAAGATTGGGTGATAAAATATTTGCTGAGATTTCAGGGAACTCGTAGTTTTGGAAGCTTGGCAACCCCTTTCTATGAAAGTGATTCTCATCAGTCTCTCTTGGGCTACTTCAATAGGACACAAAACATAGCGATAGAACTTGGAACTACATTATTGTGCCAATTTACAAAGAGCTAGCCCAAAACCAAGATGATTTAGAGTTCCACTACATGTATCCATATAGGAGAAAACAGATTGAAACCTAATCATGAAAACGGTTACTGCAAAGGACGGTTTAACCTAGAAGAACGAAATTTGGTGATCCAAGTGGGATTGGTGTCCTGATCATTAAATGGATTTATCATCAAATTGGGTTGAAAAATGTTTGCTGGGATTTCAGGAAACTCGCAGTTTCTTGGAAGCTTGGCAACCCCTTTCAATGAAAGTGAGACTCCTCAGTCTCTGCTTGGGGCTACTTCAATAGGACACAAACGATAACGATAGAACTTGGAACTACATTATTGTCCCAAGTTTCAAAGATCTAGCACAAACCGTGTTTGATTTAGAGTTCCAACTGCATGTATCCATAGAGGAGAAAACAGAGTGAAACTAAACATGAAAACTGTTATTGCAAAGGAACGGTTTTACCTAGAAGAATGAAATTTTGGTGATCCAAGTGGGATTGGTGTACTGATCATTAAATGGGAAGTATCACCAAGATTGGGTGAAAAAATGTTTGCTGAGATTTCAGGAAACTCGTAGTTTTTTGGAAGCTTGGCAACCACTTTCAATGAAAGTGATTCTCGTCAGTCTCTGCTTGGGGCTACTTCAATAGGACACAAACCATAGCGATAGAACTTGAAACTATATTATTGTGCCAAGTTTCAAAGAGCTAGCACAAACCGTGTTTGATTTAGAGTTCGAACTACATGTATCCATATAGGAGAAAACAGAGTGAAACCTAATCATGAAAACGGTTACTGCAAAGGAACGGATTTAACCTAGAAGAACGAAATTTGGTGATCCAAGTGGGATTGGTGGCCTGATCATTAAATGGAAGTTTCATCAAGATTGGGTGAAAAATGTTTGCTGAGATTTCAGGAAACTCGTAGTTTTTTGGAAGTTTGGCAACCCCTTTCAATGAAAGTGATCCTCGTCAGTCTCTGCTTAGGGCTACTTTTAATAGGACAGAAACCATAGCGATAGAACTGGGGACTACATTATTGTGCCAAGTTTCAAAGAGCTTGCACAAACCGTGTTTGATTTAGAGTTCCAACACATGTATCCATATAAGAGAAAACAGAGTGAAACCTAAACATGAAAACGGTTACTACAAAGGAACGGTGTACCTAGAAGAATGAAATTTGGTGTGCCAAGTGGGATTCATGTACTGATCACTACCTGCAAGTATCATCAATGTTGGGTGAAAAAATGTTTGCTGAGATTTCAGGAAACTCGCAGTTTTTTTAAAGCTTGGCAACCACTTTCAATGAAAGTGATTCTCGTCAGTCTCTGCTTGGGGCTACTTCAATAGGACACAAACCATAGCGATAGAACTTCGAACTACATTATGGTGCCAAGCTTTAAAGAGCTAGCACAACCGTGTTTGATTTAGAGTTCCAACTACATGTATCCATATAGGAGAAAACAGAGTGAAACCTAAACATGAAAACGTTTACTACAAAGGAACGGTTTAACCTAGAAGAACGAAATTTGGTTAGCCAAGTGGGATTAGTGTACCGATCATGACCTGCAAGTATCATCAAGATTGGGTGAAAAAGTATTTGCTGAGATTACAGGAAACTCGTAGTTTTTTTGGAAGATTGGCAACCCCTTTCAATGAACGTGATTCTCGTCAGTCTCTGCTTGGGGCTACTTCAATAGGACACAAACCACAGCGATAGAACTTGGAACTACATTATTGTGAGAAGCTTTAAAGGGCTAGCACAAACCGTGTTTGATTTAGAGTTCCCACTCATGTATCCATATAGGAGAAAACAGAGTGAAACCTAAACATGAAAACGGTTACTACACAGGAACGGTTTAACCTAGAAGAACGAAATTTGGTGTGCCAAGTGAGATTCATGTACTGATCACTACCTGCAAGTATCATCAAGATTGGGTGAAAAAATGTTTGCTGAGATTTCAGGAAACTCGCAGTTGTTTGGAAGCTGGGCAACCCCTTTCAATGAAAGTGATTCTCGTCAGTCTCTGCTTGGGCTACTTCAATAGGACACAAACCATAGCGATAGAACTTGGAACTACATTATTGTGCCAAGTTTTAATGAGCTAGCACAAACCGTGTTTGATTATGAGTTCCAACTACTTGTATCCATATAGTAGAAAACAGAGTGAAACCTAAACATGAAAACTGTTACTCCAAAGAACGGTTTTAACCTAGAAGAACGAAATTTGGTGAGCCAAGTGGGATTGGTGTACAGAATATAACCTGCAAGTAAAATCAAGATTGGGTGAAAAAATGTTTGCTGAGATTTCAGGAAACTCATAGTTTTTTATAAGCTTGGCAACCCCTTTCAATGAAAGTGATTCTCGTCAGTCTCTGCTTGGGGCTACTTCAATAGGGACAAAAACCACAGCGATAGAACTTGGAACTACATTATTGTGATTAGCTTTAAAGAGCTAGCACAAACCGTGTTTGATTTAGAGTTCCCACTACATGTATCCATATAGGAGAAAACAGAGTGAAACCTAAACATGAAAACGGTTACTACAAAGGAGCGGTTTAACCTAGAAGAACGAAATTTGGTGTGTCAAGTGAAATTCATGTACTGATCACTACCTGCAAGTAACAGTAAGTTGGGTGAAAAAATGTTTGCTGATATTTCAGGATACTCGCATTTTTTTGGAAGCTTGGCAACCCCTTTCAAATGAAAGTGATTCTCGTCAGTCTCTGCTTGGGGCTACTTCAATAGGCACACAAACCATAGCGATAGAACATGGAACTACATTATTTTGCCAAGTTTCAAATAGCTAGCACAAATCGTGTTTGATTTAGAGTTCCAACTACATGTATCCATATAGGAGAAAAACTGAGTGAAACCTAAACATGAAAACGGTTTCTGCAAAGGAACGTATTAACCTAGAAGAACGAAATTTGGTGAGCCAAGTGGGATTGGTGTACTGATCAATTACCTGTAAGTATCATCAAGATTGGGTGAAAAAATGTTTGCTGAGATTTCAGGAAACTCGTAGTTTTTTGGAAGCTTGGCAACCTCTTTCAATGAAAGTGATTCTCGTCAGTCTCTGCTTGGGGCTACTTCAATAGGACACAAACCATAGCGATAGAACTTGGAACTACATTATTGTGCCAAGTTTCAAAGAGCTAGCACAAACCGTGTTTGATTTAGAGTTCCAAATACATGTATCCATAAAGGAGAAAATAGAGTGAAACCTAAACATGAAAACGGTTACTCCAAAGAACGGTTTAACCTAGAAGAACGAAATTTGGTGAGCCAAGTGGGATTGGTGTACTGATCATTACCGGCAAGTATCATCAAGATTGGGTGCAAAAATGTTTGCTGAGATTTCAGGAAACTCATAGTTTTTTATAAGCTTGGCAACCGCTTTCAATGAAAGTGATTCTCGTCAGTCTCTGCTTGGGGCTACTTCAATAGGACACAAACCATAGCGATAGAACTTGGAACTACATTATTGTGCCAAGTTTCAAAGAGCTAGCACAAACCGTGTTTGATTTAGAGTTCCACTACATGTATCCATATAGGAGAAAACTGAGTGAAACCTAAACATGAAAACGGTTTCTCCAAAGGAACGGTTTAACCTAGAAGAACGAAATTTGGTGAGCCAAGTGGGATTGGTGTACTGATCATTACCTGTAAGTATCATCAAGATTGGGTGAAAAAATGTTTGCTGAGTTTTACGGAAACTCGTAGTTTTTTGGAAGCTTGGTAACTCCTTTTAATGAAAGTGATTCTCATCAGTCTCTGCTTGGGGCTACTTCAATAGGACACAAATTATAGCGATAGAACTTTGAACTACATTATTGTGCCAAGTTTCAAAGCACTAGCACTAACGGTGTTTGATTTAGAGTTCCAAATACATGTATCCATATAGGAGAAAACAGAGTGAAACCTAAACATGAAAACGGTTACTGCAAAGGAACGGTTTAACCTAGAAGAACGAAATTTGGTGCGCCAAGTGGGATTCGAGTACTGAGTACTACCTGCAAGTATCATCAAGATTGGGTGATAAAATATTTGCTGAGATTTCAGGGAACTCGTAGTTTTTTGGAAGCTTGGCAACCCCTTTCTATGAAAGTGATTCTCATCAGTCTCTTCTTGGGGCTACTTCAATAGGACACAAAACATAGCGATAGAACTTGGAACTACATTATTGTGCCAATTTACAAAGAGCTAGCCCAAAACCAAGATTGATTTAGAGTTCCAACTACATGTATCCATATAGGAGAAAACAGATTGAAACCTAATCATGAAAACGGTTACTGCAAAGGAACGGTTTAACCTAGAGGAACTAAATTTGGTGAGCCAAGTGGGATGGTGTACTGATCATTAAATGGAAGTATCATCAAGATTGGGTGAAAAAATATTTGCTGAGATTTGAGGAAACTCTTAGGTTTATGGAAGCTTGGCAACCCCTTTCAATGAAAGTGATTCTCGTGAGTCTCTGCTTGGGGCTACTTCAATAGGACACAAACCATAGCGATAGAACTTGGAACTACATTATTGTGCCCAAGTTTTAAAGAGCTAGCACAAACCGTGTTTGATTTAGAGTTCCAACTACATGTATCCATATAGGAGAAAACAGAGTGAAACCTGAACATGAAAACGGTTACTACAAAGGAACGGATTAACCTAGAAAAATGAAATTTGGTGTGCCAAGTGGGATTCATGTATTGATCACTACCTGCAAGTATCATCAAGATTGGGTGAAAAAATATTTGCTGAGATTTCAGGAAATTCATAGTTTTTTTTAAGCTTTGCAACCCAGTTCAATGAAAGTGATTCTCGTCAGTCTCTGCTTGGGGCTACTTCAATAGGACACAAACCATAGCGATAGAACTTGGAACTACATTATTGTGCCAAGTTTCAAAGAGCTTGCACAAACCGTGTTTGATTTCGAGTTCCAACTACATGTATCCATATAGGAGAAAACAGAGTGAAACCTAAATATGAAAACGGTTACTCCAAAGAACGGTTTAACCTAGAAGAACGAAATTAGGTGAGCCAAGTGGGATTGGTGTACTGATCATTACCGGCAAGTATCATCAAGATTGGGTGCAAAAATGTTTGCTAGATTTCAGGAAACTCATAGTTTTTTATAAGCTTGGCAACCCCTTTCAATGAAAGTGATTCTCGTCAGTCTCTGCTTGGGGCTACTTCAACAGGACACAATCCATAGCGATAGAACTTGGAACTACATTATTGTGCCAAGTTTCAAAGAGCTAGCACAAACCGTGTTTGATTTAGAGTTCCACTACATGAATCCATATAGGAGAAAACAGAGTGAAACCTAAACATGAAAATGGATACTGCAAAGGAACGGTTTAACCTAGAAGAACGAAATTTGGTGAGCCAAGTGGGATTGGTGGGCTGATCATTAAATGGATGTATCATCAAGATTGGGTGAAAAAATGTTTGCTAGATTTCAGGAAACTCGCAGTTTTTTGGAAGCTTGGCAACCCCTTTCAATGAAAATCATTCTCGTCAGTCTATGTTTGGGGCTACTTCAATAGGACACAAACCATAGCGATAGAACTTGGAACTACATTATTGTGCCAAGTTTCAAAGAGCTTGCACAAACCGTGTTTGATTTAGAGTTCCAACTACATGTATCCATATAGGAGAAAACAGAGTGAAACCTAAACATGAAAACGGTTACTGCAAAGGAACGGTTTAACCTAGAAGAACGAAATTTGGTGATCCAAGTGGGATTGGTGGCCTGATCATTAAATGGAAGTTTCATCAAGATTGGGTGAAAAAATGTTTGCTGAGATTTCAGGAAACTCGTAGTTTTTTGGAAGCTTGGCAACCCCTTTCAATGAAAGTGATCCTCGTCAGTCTCTGCTTAGGGCTACTTTAATAGGACAGAAACCATTGCGATAGAACTGGGGACTACATTATTGTGCCAATTTTCAAAGAGCTTGCACAAACCGTGTTTGATTTAGAGTTCCAACTACATGTATCCATATAAGAGAAAACAGAGTGAAACCTAAACATGAAAACGGTTACTACAAAGGAACGGTGTAACCTAGAAGAATGAAATTTGGTGTGCCAAGTGGGATTCATGTACTGATCACTACCTGCAAGGATCATCAAGTTTGGGTGAAAAAATGTTTGCTGAGATTTCAGGAAACTCGCAGTTTTTTTAAAGCTTGGCAACCCCTTTCAATGAAAGTGATTCTCGTCAGTCTCTGCTTGGGGCTACTTCAATAGGACACAAACCATAGCGATAGAACTTGGAACTACATTATGGTGCCAAGCTTTAAAGAGCTAGCACAAACCGTGTTTGATTTAGAGTTCCAACTACATGTATCCATATAGGAGAAAACAGAGTGAAACCTAAACATGAAAACGTTTACTACAAAGGAACGGTTTAACCTAGAAGAACGAAATTTGGTTAGCCAAGTGGGATTAGTTTACCGATCATGACCTGCAAGTATCATCAAGATTGGGTGAAAAAATGTTTGCTGAGATTTCAGGAAACTCGCAGTTTTTTGGAAGCTGGGCAACCCCTTTCAATGAAAGTGATTCTCGTCAGTCTCTGCTTGGGCTACTTCAATAGGACACAAACCATAGCGATAGAACTTGGAACTACATTATTGTGCCAAGTTTTAATGAGCTAGCACAAACCGTGTTTGATTATGAGTTCCAAATACATGTATCCATATAGGAGAAAATAGAGTGAAACCTAAACATGAAAACGGTTACTGCAAAGGAACGGTTTAACTTAGAAGAACGAAATTTGGTTAGCCCATTGGTATTGGTTTACTTATCATGACCTGCAAGTATCATCAAGATTGGGTGAAAAAAAATGTTTGCTGATATTACAGGAAACTCGTAGTTGTTTGGAAGATTGGCAACCCGTTTCAATGAAAGTGATTCTCATCAGTCTCTGCTTGGGGTTACTTCAATAGGACACAAACCATAGCGATAGAACTTGGAACTACATTATGGTACCAAGCTTTAAAGAGCTAGCACAATCCCTGTTTGATTTAGAGTTCCAACTACATGTATCCATATAGGAGAAAACAGAGTGAAACATAAACATGAACACGGTTACTACAAAGGAACGGTTTAACCTAGAAGAACGAAATTTGGTGTGCCAAGTGGATTCATGTACTTATCACTACCTGCAAGTATCTTCAAGGTTGGGTGAAAAAATGTTTACTGAGATTTCAGGAAACTCGCAGTTTTTTGGAAGCTTGGCAACCCCTTTCCATGAAAGTGATTCTCGTCAGTCTCTGCTTGGGGCTACTTCAATAGGACACGAACCATAGCGATAGAACTTGGAACTACATTATTGTGCCAAGCTTTAAAGAACTAGCACAAACCGTGTTTGATTTAGAGTTCCAACTACATGTATCCATATAGGAGAAAACAGAGTGAAACCTAAACATGAAAACGGTTACTGCAAAGGAATGGTTTAACTTAGAAGAACGAAATTTGGTTAGCCAAGTGGGATTGGTGTACCGATCATGACCTGCAAGTATCATCAAGATTGGGTGAAAAAATGTTTGCTGAGATTACAAGGAAACTCGTAGTTTTTTGGAAGCTTGGCAACCCCTTTCAATGAAAGTGATTCTCATCAGTCTCTGCTTGGGGCTACTTCAATAGGACACAAACCATAGCGATAGAACTTGGAACTACATTATTGTGCCAAGTTTCAAAGAGCTAGCACAAAACCGTGTTTGATTTAGAGTTCCAACTACATGTATCCATATAGGAGAAAACAGAGTGAAACCTAAACATGAAAACAGTTACTGCAAAGGAACGGTTTAACCTAGAAGAACGAAATTGGTGAGCCAAGTGGGATTGTGTGCTAATCATTAAATGAAAGTATCATTAAGTTTGGGTGAAAAATTTTTGCTGAGATTTCAGGAAACTCGTCGTTTTTTGGAAGCTTGGCAACTCTTTTCAATGAAAGTGATTCTCGTCAGTCTCTGCTTGGGGCTACTTCAATAGGACACAAACCATAGCGATAGAACTTGGAACTACATTATTGTGCCAAGTTTCAAAGAGCTTGCACAAACCGTGTTTGATTTAGAGTTCCAACTACATGTATCCATATAGGAGAAAACAGAGTGAAACCTAAACATGAAAACGGTTACTACAAAGGAACGGTTTAACCTAGAAGAACGAAATTTGGTGAGCCAAGTGGATTGGTGTACTGATCATTACCTGCAAGTATCATCAAGATTGGGTGAAAAAATGTTTGCTGAGATTTCAGGAAACACATAGTTTTTTATAAGCTTGGCAACCCCTTTCAATGAAAGTGATTCTCGTCAGTCTCTGCTTGGGGCTACTTCAATAGGACACAAACCATCGCGGTAGAAATTGGAACTACATTATTGTTCCAAGTTTCAAAGAGCTTGCACAAACCGTGTTTGATTTAGAGTTCCAACTATATGTATCCATATAGGAGAAAACAGAGTGAAACCTAAACATGAAAACGTTCCTGAAAAGGAACGGTTTAACGTAGAAGAACGAAATTTGGTGTGCCAAGTGGGATTGGTGTCCTGATCATTAAATGGATGTATCATCAAATTGGGTGAAAAAATGTTTGCTGAGATTTCAGGAAACTCGCAGATTTTGGAAGCTTGGCAACCCCTTTTAATGAAAGTGAGACTCGTAAGTCTCTGCTTGGGGCTACTTCAATCGGACAGAAACCATAGCGATAGAACTTGGAACTACATTATTGCCCCAAGTTTCAAAGATCTAGCACAAACCGTGTTTGATTTAGCGTTCCAACTGCATGTATCCATATAGGAGAACACAGAGTGAAACCTAAACATGAAAAACGGTTTCTGCAAAGAACGGTTTAACCTAGAAGAACGAAATTTGGTGAGCCAAGTGGGATTGGAGTACTGATCATTAAATGGAAGTATCATCAAGATTGGGTGAAAAAGTGTTTGCTGAGATTTCAGGAAACTCGCAGTTTTTGTAAGCTTTGCAACCCAGTTCAATGAAAGTGATTCTCGTCAGTCTCTGCTTGGGGCTACTTCAATAGGACACAAACCATAGCGATAGAACTTGGAACTACATTATTGTTCCAAGTTTCAAAGAGCTTGCACAAACCGTGTTTGGTTCAGAGTTCCAACTACATGTATCCATATAGGAGAAAACAGAGTGAAACCTAAACATGAAAACGGTTACTGCAAAGGAACGGTTTAACCTAGAAGAACGAAATTTGGTGAGCCTAGTGGGACTGGTGTACTGATCATTACCTGCAAGTATCATCAAGATTGGGTGAAAAAATGTTTGCTGAGATTACAGGAAACTCGTAGTTTTTTGAAGCTTGGCAACCCCTTTCAATGAAAGTGATTCTCGTCAGTCTCTGCTTGGGGCTACTTCAATAGGACAGAACCATAGCGATACAACTTGGAACCACATTATTGTGCAAAGTTTCAAAGAGCTATCACATACCGTGTTTGATTTAGAGTTCCAACTACATGTATCCATATAGGAGAAAACAGAGTGAAACCTAAACATGAAAACGTTTACTACAAAGGAACGGTTTAACCTAGAAGAACGAAATTTGGTTAGCCAAGTGGGATTAGTGTACCGATCATGACCTGCAAGTATCATCAAGATTGGGGTGAAAAAGTGTTTCCTGAGATTACAGGAAACTCGTAGTTTTTTGGAAGATTGGCAACCCTTTCAATGAAAGTGATTCTCGTCAGTCTCTGCTTGGGGCTACTTCAATAGGACACAAACCACAGCGATAGAACTTGGAACTACATTATTGTGAGAAGCTTTAAAGAGCTAGCACAAACCGTGTTTGATTTAGAGTTCCCACTACATGTATCCATATAGGAGTAAACAGAGTGAAACCTAAACATGAAAACGGTTACTACACAGGAACGGTTTAACCTAGAAGAACGAAATTTGGTGTGCCAAGTGAGATTCATGTACTGATCACTACCTGCAAGTATCATCAAGATTGGGTGAAAAAATGTTTGCTGAGATTTCAGGAAACTCGTAGTTTTTTGGAAGCTTGGCAACCTCTTTCAATGAATGTGATTCTCGTCAGTCTCTGCTTGGGGCTACTTCAATAGTACACAAACCATAGCTATAGAACTTGGAACTACATTATTGTGCCAAGTTTTAAAGACCTACGACAAACCGTGTTTGATTTACAGTTCCAACTACATGTATCCATATAGGAGAAAACAGAGTGAAACCTAAACATGTAAACGGTTACTACAAAGGAACGGTTTAACCTAGAGGAACAAAATTTGGTGTGCCAAGTGGGATTCATGTACTGATCACTACCTGCAAGTATCATCAAGATTGGGTGAAAAAATGTTTGCTGAGATTTCAGGAAACTCATAGTTTTTTATAAACTTGGCAACCCCTTTCAATGAAGTGATTCTCGTCAGTCTCTGCTTGGGGCTACTTCAATAGGACACAAACCATAACGATAGAACTTGGAACTACAGTATTGTGCCAAGTTTCAAAGAGCTAGCACAAGCCGTGTTTGATTTAGAGTTCCAACTACATGTATCCATTTAGGAGAAAACAGAGTGAAACCTAAACATGAAAACGTTTACTGCAAAGGAACTGTTTAACCTAGAAGAAAGAAATTTATTTAGCCAAGTGGGATTGGTGTACTGATCATGACCTGCAAGTATCATCAAGATTGGGTGAAAAAATGTTTGCTGAGATTACAGGAAACTCGTAGTTTTTTGGAAGCTTGGCAACCCCTTTCAATGAAAGTGATTCTCCTCAGTCTCTTCTTGGGGCTACTTCAATAGGACACAAACCATAATGATAGATCTTGGAACTACATTATTGTGCCAAGTTTCAAATAGCTAGCACAAACCGTGTTTGATTTAGAGTTCCAACTACATGTATCCATATAGGAGAAAACAGAGTGAAACCTAAACATGAAAACGGTTACTGCAAAGGAACGGTTTAACCTAGAAGAACGAACTTTGGTGAGCCCAGTGGGACTGGTGTACTGATCATTACCTGCAAGTATCATCAAGATTGGGTGAAAAAATTTTTGCTGAGATTTCAGGATACTCGTAGTTTTTTGGAAGCTTGGCAACCTCTTTCAATGAAAGTGATTCTCGTCAGTCTCTGCTTGGGGCTACTTCAATAGTACACAAACCATAGCTATAGAACTTGGAACTACATTATTGTGCCAAGTTTTAAAGACCTACGACAAACCGTGTTTGATTTACAGTTCCAACTACATGTATCCATATAGGAGAAAACAGAGTGAAACCTAAACATGTAAACGGTTACTACAAAGGAACGGTTTAACCTAGAGGAACAAAATTTGGTGTGCCAAGTGGGATTCATGTACTGATCACTACCTGCAAGTATCATCAAGATTGGGTGAAAAAATGTTTGCTGAGATTTCAGGAAACTCATAGTTTTTTATAAACTTGGCAACCCCTTTCAATGAAAGTGATTCTCGTCAGTCTCTGCTTGGGGCTACTTCAATAGGACACAAACCATAACGATAGAACTTGGAACTACAGTATTGTGCCAAGTTTCAAAGAGCTAGCACAAGCCGTGTTTGATTTAGAGTTCCAACTACATGTATCCATTTAGGAGAAAACAGAGTGAAACCTAAACATGAAAACGTTTACTGCAAAGGAACTGTTTAACCTAGAAGAAAGAAATTTATTTAGCCAAGTGGGATTGGTGTACTGATCATGACCTGCAAGTATCATCAAGATTGGGTGAAAAAATGTTTGCTGAGATCACAGGAAACTCGTAGTTTTTTGGAAGCTTGGCAACCCCTTTCAATGAAAGTGATTCTCCTCAGTCTCTTCTTGGGGCTACTTCAATAGGACACAAACCATAATGATAGATCTTGGAACTACATTATTGTGCCAAGTTTCAAATAGCTAGCACAAACCGTGTTTGATTTAGAGTTCCAACTACATGTATCCATATAGGAGAAAACAGAGTGAAACCTAAACATGAAAACGGTTACTGCAAAGGAACGGTTTAACCTAGAAGAACGAACTTTGGTGAGCCCAGTGGGACTGGTGTACTGATCATTACCTGCAAGTATCATCAAGATTGGGTGAAAAAATTTTTGCTGAGATTTCAGGATACTCGTAGTTTTTTGGAAGCTTGGCAACCTCTTTCAATGAAAGTGATTCTCGTCAGTCTCTGCTTGGGGCTACTTCAATAGTACACAAACCATAGCTATAGAACTTGGAACTACATTATTGTGCCAAGTTTTAAAGAGCTACGACAAACCGTGTTTGATTTAGAGTTCCAACTACATGTATCCATATAGGAGAAAACAGAGTGAAACCTAAACATGTAAACGGTTACTACAAAGGAACGGTTTAACCTAGAGGAACAAAATTTGGTGTGCCAAGTGGGATTCATGTACTGATCACTACCTGCAAGTATCATCAAGATTGGGTGAAAAAATGTTTGCTGAGATTTCAGGAAACTCATAGTTTTTTATAAACTTGGCAACCCCTTTCAATGAAAGTGATTCTCGTCAGTCTCTGCTTGGGGCTACTTCAATAGGACACAAACCATAACGATAGAACTTGGAACTACAGTATTGTGCCAAGTTTCAAAGAGCTAGCACAAGCCGTGTTTGATTTAGAGTTCCAACTACATGTATCCATTTAGGAGAAAACAGAGTGAAACCTAAACATGAAAACGTTTACTGCAAAGGAACTGTTTAACCTAGAAGAAAGAAATTTATTTAGCCAAGTGGGATTGGTGTACTGATCATGACCTGCAAGTATCATCAAGATTGGGTGAAAAAAATGTTTGCTGAGATTACAGGAAACTCGTAGTTTTTTGGAAGCTTGGCAACCCCTTTCAATGAAAGTGATTCTCCTCAGTCTCTTCTTGGGGCTACTTCAATAGGACACAAACCATAGCGATAGAACATGGAACTACATTATTGTGCCAAGTTTCAAAGAGCTAGCACAAATCTTGTTTGATTTTAGAGTTCCAAATACATGTATCCATATAGGAGAAAAACAGAGTGAAAACCTAAACATGAAAACGGTTACTACAAAGGAACGGTTTAACCTAGAAGAACGAAATTTGGTGAGCCAAGTGGGATTCATGTACTGATCACTACCTGCAAGTATCATCAAGATAGGGTGAAAAAATGTTTGCTGAGATTTCAGGAAACTCGCAGTTTTTTGGAAGCTTGGCAACTCCTTTCAATGAAAGTGATTCTCGTCAGTCTCTGCTTGGGGCTACTTCAATAGGACACAAACCATAGCGATAGAACTTGGAACTACATTATTGTGCCAAGTTTCAAAGAGCTAGCACAAACCGTGTTTGATTTAGAGTTCCAACTACATGTATCCATATAGGAGAAAACAGAGTGAAACCTAAACATGAAAACGGTTACTGCAAAGGAACGGTTTAACCTAGAAGAACGAAATTTGGTGAGCCAAGTGGGATTGGTGGGCTGATCATTAAATGGAAGTATCATCAAGATTGGGTGAAAAATATTTGCTGAGATTTCAGGAAACTCGTTGTTTTTTGGAAGCCTGGCAACCTCTTTAAATGAAAGTGATTCTTGTCAGTCTCTGCTTGGGGCTACTTCAATAGGACACAAACCATAGCTATAGAACGTCGATCTACATTATTGTGCCAAGTTTTAAAGAGGTAGCACAAACCGTGTTTGATTTAGAGTTCCAAGTACATGTATCCATATAGGAGAAAACAGAGTGAAACCTAAACATGAAAACGGTTACTACAAAGGAACGGTTTAACCTAGAAGAATGAAATTTGGTGTGCCAAGTGGGATTCATGTACTGATCACTACCTGCAAGTATCATCAAGATTGGGTGAAAAAATGTTTGCTGAGATTTCAGGAAACTCGCAGTTTTTTGTAAGCTTGGCAACCCCTTTCAATGAATGTGATTCTCGTCAGTCTCTGCTTGGGGCTACTACAATAGGACACAAACCATAGCGATAGAACTTGGAACTAAATTTTTGTGCCTACTATCAAAGAGCTTGCACAAACCGTGTTTGATTTAGAGTTCCAACTACATGTATCCATATAGGAGAAAACAGAGTGAAACCTAAACATGAAAACGGTTACTGCAAAGGAACGGTATAACCTAGAAGAACGAAATTGGGTGAGCCAAGTGGGATTGGTGGGCTGATCATTAAATGGAAGTATCATCAAGATTGGGTAAAAAAATGTTTGCTGAGATTTCAGGAAACTCGTAGTTTTTTGGAAGCTTGGGAACCCCTTTCAATGAAAGTGATTCTCGTCAGTCTCTGCTTGGGCTACTTCAATAGGACACAAACCATAGCGATTGAACTTGGAACTACATTATTGTGCAAGTTTCAAAGAGCTAGCACACACCGTGTTTGATTTAGAGTTCCAACTACATGTATCCATATAGGAGAAAACAGAGTGAACCCTAAACATGAAACGGTTACTGCAAAGGAACGGTTAACCTAGAAGAACGAAATTTGGTTAGCCAAGTGTGATTGGTGTACTGATCAAGACTTGCAAATATCATCAAGATTGGGTGAAAAAATGTTTGCTGAGATTTCAGGAAACTCATAGTTTTTATAAACTTGGCAACCCCTTTCAATGAAAGTGGATTCTCGTCAGTCTCTGCTTGGGGCTACTTCAATAGGACACAAACCATTAGCGATAGAACTTGGAACTACAGTATTGTGCCAAGGTTCAAAGAGCTAGCACAAGCCGTGTTTGATTTAGAGTTCCAACTACATGTATACATTTAGGAGAAAACAGAGTGAAACCTAAACATGAAAACGGTTACTGCAAAGGAACTGTTTAACCTAGAAGAAAGAAATTTATTTAGCCAAGTGGGATTGGTGTACTGATCATGACCTGCAAGTATCATCAAGATTGGTGAAAAAATGTTTGCTGAGATTACAGGAAACTCGTAGTTTTTGGAAGCTTGGCAACCCCTTTCAATGAAAGTGATTCTCCTCAGTCTCTTCTTGGGCTACTTCAATAGGACACAAACCATAATGATAGATCTTGGAACTACATTATTGTGCCAAGTTTCAAATAGCTAGCACAAACCGTGTTTGATTTAGAGTTCCAACTACATGTATCCATATAGGAGAAAACAGAGTGAAACCTAAACATGAAAACGGTTTCTGCAAAGGAACGTATTAACCTAGAAGAACGAAATTTGGTGAGCCAAGTGGGATTGGTGTACTGATCATTACCTGTAAGTATCATCAAGATTGGGTGAAAAAATGTTTGCTGAGATTTCAGGAAACTCGTAGTTTTTTGGAAGCTTGGCAACCTCTTTCAATGAAAGTGATTCTCGTCAGTCTCTGCTTGGGGCTACTTCAATAGGACACAAACCATAGCGATAGAACTTGGAACTACATTATTGTGCCAAGTTTCAAAGAGCTAGCACAAACCGTGTTTGATTTAGAGTTCCAAATACATGTATCCATAAAGGAGAAAATAGAGTGAAACCTAAACATGAAAAACGGTTACTCCAAAGAACGGTTTAACCTAGAAGAACGAAATTTGGTGAGCCAAGTGGGATTGGTGTACTGATCATTACCGGCAAGTATCATCAAGATTGGGTGCAAAAATGTTTGCTGAGATTTCAGGAAACTCATAGTTTTTTATAAGCTTGGCAACCGCTTTCAATGAAAGTGATTCTCGTCAGTCTCCTGCTTGGGGCTACTTCAATAGGACACAAACCATAACGATAGAACTTGGAACTACAGTATTGTGCCAAGTTTCAAAGAGCTAGCACAAGCCGTGTTTGATTTAGAGTTCCAACTACATGTATCCATTTAGGAGAAAACAGAGTGAAACCTAAACATGAAAACGTTTACTGCAAAGGAACTGTTTAACCTAGAAGAAAGAAATTTATTTAGCCAAGTGGGATTGGTGTACTGATCATGACCTGCAAGTATCATCAAGATTGGGTGAAAAAATGTTTGCTGAGATTACAGGAAACTCGTAGTTTTTTGGAAGCTTGGCAACCCCTTTCAATGAAAGTGATTCTCCTCAGTCTCTTCTTGGGGCTACTTCAATAGGACACAAACCATAATGATAGATCTTGGAACTACATTATTGTGCCAAGTTTCAAATAGCTAGCACAAACCGTGTTTGATTTAGAGTTCCAACTACATGTATCCATATAGGAGAAAACAGAGTGAAACCTAAACATGAAAACGGTTACTGCAAAGGAACGGTTTAACCTAGAAGAACGAACTTTGGTGAGCCCAGTGGGACTGGTGTACTGATCATTACCTGCAAGTATCATCAAGATTGGGTGAAAAAATTTTTGCTGAGATTTCAGGATACTCGTAGTTTTTTGGAAGCTTGGCAACCTCTTTCAATGAAAGTGATTCTCGTCAGTCTCTGCTTGGGGCTACTTCAATAGGACACAAACCATAGCGATAGAACTTGGAACTACATTATTGTGCCAAGTTTCAAAGAGCTAGCACAAACCGTGTTTGATTTAGAGTTCCAAATACATGTATCCATAAAGGAGAAAATAGAGTGAAACCTAAACATGAAAACGGTTACTCCAAAGAACGGTTTAACCTAGAAGAACGAAATTTGGTGAGCCAAGTGGGATTGGTGTACTGATCATTACCGGCAAGTATCATCAAGATTGGGTGCAAAAATGTTTGCTGAGATTTCAGGAAACTCATAGTTTTTTATAAGCTTGGCAACCGCTTTCAATGAAAGTGATTCTCGTCAGTCTCTGCTTGGGGCTACTTCAATAGGACACAACCATAACGATAGAACTTGGAACTACAGTATTGTGCCAAGTTTCAAAGAGCTAGCACAAGCCGTGTTTGATTTAGAGTTCCAACTACATGTATCCATTTAGGAGAAAACAGAGTGAAACCTAAACATGAAAACGTTTACTGCAAAGGAACTGTTTAACCTAGAAGAAAGAAATTTATTTAGCCAAGTGGGATTGGTGTACTGATCATGACCTGCAAGTATCATCAAGATTGGGTGAAAAAATGTTTGCTGAGATCACAGGAAACTCGTAGTTTTTTGGAAGCTTGGCAACCCCTTTTCAATGAAAGTGATTCTCCTCAGTCTCTTCTTGGGGCTACTTCAATAGGACACAAACCATAATGATAGATCTTGGAACTACATTATTGTGCCAAGTTTCAAATAGCTAGCACAAACCGTGTTTGATTTAGAGTTCCAACTACATGTATCCATATAGGAGAAAACAGAGTGAAACCTAAACATGAAAACGGTTACTGCAAAGGAACGGTTTAACCTAGAAGAACGAACTTTGGTGAGCCCAGTGGACTGGTGTACTGATCATTACCTGCAAGTATCATCAAGATTGGGTGAAAAAATTTTTGCTGAGATTTCAGGATACTCGTAGTTTTTTGGAAGCTTGGCAACCTCTTTCAATGAAAGTGATTCTCGTCAGTCTCTGCTTGGGGCTACTTCAATAGTACACAAACCATAGCTATAGAACTTGGAACTACATTATTGTGCCAAGTTTTAAAGAGCTACGACAAACCGTGTTTGATTTAGAGTTCCAACTACATGTATCCATATAGGAGAAAACAGAGTGAAACCTAAACATGTAAACGGTTACTACAAAGGAACGGTTTAACCTAGAGGAACAAAATTTGGTGTGCCAAGTGGGATTCATGTACTGATCACTACCTGCAAGTATCATCAAGATTGGGTGAAAAAATGTTTGCTGAGATTTCAGGAAACTCATAGTTTTTTATAAACTTGGCAACCCCTTTCAATGAAAGTGATTCTCGTCAGTCTCTGCTTGGGGCTACTTCAATAGGACACAAACCATAACGATAGAACTTGGAACTACAGTATTGTGCCAAGTTTCAAAGAGCTAGCACCAAGCCGTGTTTGATTTAGAGTTCCAACTACATGTATCCATTTAGGAGAAAACAGAGTGAAACCTAAACATGAAAACGTTTACTGCAAAGGAACTGTTTAACCTAGAAGAAAGAAATTTATTTAGCCAAGTGGGATTGGTGTACTGATCATGACCTGCAAGTATCATCAAGATTGGGTGAAAAAATGTTTGCTGAGATTACAGGAAACTCGTAGTTTTTTGGAAGCTTGGCAACCCTTTCAATGAAAGTGATTCTCCTCAGTCTCTTCTTGGGGCTACTTCAATAGGACACAAACCATAGCGATAGAACATGGAACTACATTATTGTGCCCAAGTTTCAAAGAGCTAGCACAAATCTTGTTTGATTTAGAGTTCCAAATACATTATCCATATAGGAGAAAACAGAGTGAAACCTAAACATGAAAACGGTTACTACAAGGAACGGTTTAACCTAGAAGAACGAAATTTGGTGAGCCAAGTGGGATTCATGTACTGATCACTACCTGCAAGTATCATCAAGATAGGGTGAAAAAATGTTTGCTGAGATTTCAGGAAACTCGCAGTTTTTTGGAAGCTTGGCAACTCCTTTCAATGAAAGTGATTCTCGTCAGTCTCTGCTTGGGGCCTACTTCAATAGGACACAAACCATAGCGATAGAACTTGGAACTACATTATTGTGCCAAGTTTCAAAGAGCTAGCACAAACCGTGTTTGATTTAGAGTTCCAACTACATGTATCCATATAGGAGAAAACAGAGTGAAACCTAAACATGAAAACGGTTACTGCAAAGGAACGGTTTAACCTAGAAGAACGAAAATTTGGTGAGCCAAGTGGGATTGGTGGGCTGATCATTAAATGGAAGTATCATCAAGATTGGGTGAAAAAATATTTGCTGAGATTTCAGGAAACTCGTTGTTTTTGGAAGCCTGGCAACCTCTTTAAATGAAAGTGATTCTTGTCAGGTCTCTGCTTGGGGCTACTTCAATAGGACACAAACCATAGCTATAGAACGTCGATCTACATTATTGTGCCAAGTTTTAAAGAGGTAGCACAAACCGTGTTTGATTTAGAGTTCCAAGTACATGTATCCATATAGGAGAAAACAGAGTGAAACCTAAACATGAAAACGGTTACTACAAAGGAACGGTTTAACCTAGAAGAATGAAATTTGGTGTGCCAAGTGGGATTCATGTACTGATCACTACCTGCAAGTATCATCAAGATTGGGTGAAAAAATGTTTGCTGAGATTTCAGGAAACTCGCAGTTTTTTGTAAGCTTGGCAACCCCTTTCAATGAAAGTGATTCTCGTCAGTCTCTGCTTGGGGCTACTACAATAGGACACAAACCATAGCGATAGAATTGGAACTAAATTTTTTGTGCCTACTATCAAAGAGCTTGCACAAACCGTGTTTGATTTAGAGTTCCAACTACATGTATCCATATAGGAGAAAACAGAGTGAAACCTAAACATGAAAACGGTTACTGCAAAGGAACGGTATAACCTAGAAGAACGAAATTGGGTGAGCCAAGTGGGATTGGTGGGCTGATCATTAAATGGAAGTATCATCAAGATTGGGTAAAAAAAATGTTTGCTGAGATTTCAGGAAACTCGTAGTTTTTTGGAAGCTTGGGAACCCCTTTCAATGAAAGTGATTCTCGTCAGTCTCTGCTTGGGGCTACTTCAATAGGACACAAACCATAGCGATTGAACTTGGAACTACATTATTGTGCCAAGTTTCAAAGAGCTAGCACACTACCGTGTTTGATTTAGAGTTCCAACTACATGTATCCATATAGGAGAAAACAGAGTGAACCCTAAACATGAAAACGGTTACTGCAAAGGAACGGTTTAACCTAGAAGAACGAAATTTGGTTAGCCAAGTGTGATTGGTGTACTGATCAAGACTTGCAAATATCATCAAGATTGGGTGAAAAAATGTTTGCTGAGATTTCAGGAAACTCATAGTTTTTTATAAACTTGGCAACCCTTTCAATGAAAGTGATTCTCGTCAGTCTCTGCTTGGGGCTACTTCAATAGGACACAAACCATAGCGATAGAACTTGGAACTACAGTATTGTGCCAAGGTTCAAAGAGCTAGCACAAGCCGTGTTTGATTTAGAGTTCCAACTACATGTATACATTTAGGAGAAAACAGAGTGAAACCTAAACATGAAAACGGTTACTGCAAAGGAACTGTTTAACCTAGAAGAAAGAAATTTATTTAGCCAAGTGGGATTGGTGTACTGATCATGACCTGCAAGTATCATCAAGATTGGGTGAAAAAATGTTGCTGAGATTACAGGAAACTCGTAGTTTTTTGGAAGCTTGGCAACCCCTTTCAATGAAAGTGATTCTCCTCAGTCTCTTCTTGGGCTACTTCAATAGGACACAAAACCATAATGATAGATCTTGGAACTACATTATTGTGCCAAGTTCAAATAGCTAGCACAAACCGTGTTTGATTTAGAGTTCCAACTACATGTATCCATATAGGAGAAAAACAGAGTGAAACCTAAACATGAAAACGGTTTCTGCAAAGGAACGTATTAACCTAGAAGAACGAAATTTGGTGAGCCAAGTGGGATTGGTGTACTGATCATTACCTGTAAGTATCATCAAGATTGGGTGAAAAAATGTTTGCTGAGATTTCAGGGAAACTCGTAGTTTTTTGGAAGCTTGGCAACCTCTTTCAATGAAAGTGATTCTCGTCAGTCTCTGCTTGGGGCTACTTCAATAGGACACAAACCATAGCGATAGAACTTGGAACTACATTATTGTGCCAAGTTTCAAAGAGCTAGCACAAACCGTGTTTGATTTAGAGTTCCAAATACATGTATCCATAAAGGAGAAAATAGAGTGAAACCTAAACATGAAAACGGTTACTCCAAAGAACGGTTTAACCTAGAAGAACGAAATTTGGTGAGCCAAGTGGGATTGGTGTACTGATCATTACCGGCAAGTATCATCAAGATTGGGTGCAAAAATGTTTGCTGAGATTTTCAGGAAACTCATAGTTTTTTATAAGCTTGGCAACCGCTTTCAATGAAAGTGATTCTCGTCAGTCTCTGCTTGGGGCTACTTCAATAGGACACAAACCATAACGATAGAACTTGGAACTACAGTATTGTGCCAAGTTTCAAAGAGCTAGCACAAGCCGTGTTTGATTTAGAGTTCCAACTACATGTATCCATTTAGGAGAAAACAGAGTGAAACCTAAACATGAAAACGTTTACTGCAAAGGAACTGTTTAACCTAGAAGAAAGAAATTTATTTAGCCAAGTGGGATTGGTGTACTGATCATGACCTGCAAGTATCATCAAGATTGGGTGAAAAAATGTTTGCTGAGATTACAGGAAACTCGTAGTTTTTTGGAAGCTTGGCAACCCCCTTTCAATGAAAGTGATTCTCCTCAGTCTCTTCTTGGGGCTACTTCAATAGGACACAAACCATAATGATAGATCTTGGAACTACATTATTGTGCCAAGTTTCAAATAGCTAGCACAAACCGTGTTTGATTTAGAGTTCCAACTACATGTATCCATATAGGAGAAAACAGAGTGAAACCTAAACATGAAACGGTTACTGCAAAGGAACGGTTTAACCTAGAAGAAACGAACTTTGGTGAGCCCAGTGGGACTGGTGTACTGATCATTACCTGCAAGTATCATCAAGATTGGTGAAAAAATTTTTGCTGAGATTTCAGGATACTCGTAGTTTTTTGGAAGCTTGGCAACCTCTTTCAATGAAAGTGATTCTCGTCAGTCTCTGCTTGGGGCTACTTCAATAGTACACAAACCATAGCTATAGAACTTGGAACTACATTATTGTGCCAAGTTTTAAAGACCTACGACAAACCGTGTTTGATTTACAGTTCCAACTACATGTATCCATATAGGAGAAAACAGAGTGAAACCTAAACATGTAAACGGTTACTACAAAGGAACGGTTTAACCTAGAGGAACAAAATTTGGTGTGCCAAGTGGGATTCATGTACTGATCACTACCTGCAAGTATCATCAAGATTGGGTGAAAAAATGTTTGCTGAGATTTCAGGAAACTCATAGTTTTTTATAAACTTGGCAACCCCTTTCAATGAAAGTGATTCTCGTCAGTCTCTGCTTGGGGCTACTTCAATAGGACACAAACCATAAACGATAGAACTTGGAACTACAGTATTGTGCCAAGTTTCAAAGAGCTAGCACAAGCCGTGTTTGATTTAGAGTTCCAACTACATGTATCCATTTAGGAGAAAACAGAGTGAAACCTAAACATGAAACGTTTACTGCAAAGGAACTG